>NC_053166.1:44675709-44917209 GCF_016835505.1 Polypterus senegalus
TTACCCTGTCCCTTTTCAGACATCTCCCATGCATACTACCAGGAGCATTGGGTAGCTTATCTAAGGCACATTATATTAATTAAACACACCGGGCTTCCAGCCTCCATATTTTTGACCAATTTAATGTAAAATAGAAGTGTGGGTATTTTTAATAAAAACAAATTATAGAAATACAAAGAAGCTTATCTTTGTCATCACTTAAAAATTATTTTATACTAGATAGGGAAATGGAAGATTCTTGAGTCTTAAATGTATGTAAGAATGACAAACAACCTAGCATAATAAATGAATGGATGTGAGGCATCATCGATACAACACGGTTAATGTTGATGTCACGCTCAGCTTGTCATCTGTTACTGGATAAACAAAAACAAACAACTGCCGTTACTACGTATCACACTTCTTTAATCTATTTCTCTGGTTTTGATTTTTCTGTATGACCGTTTTGACAAATTTTTTTAATGTTTTTGGCTTTGTCTTCTGATCTCTCTGCCCTACGGGCTTTAACCCTTGTTTTGTTTTGTGGCCTCCCTTCATTTCCTAGCCCTGAATACTCTTTTCTTTTTGCAAGTTTGACTCAGTCATAACAGAACTCATTTGGACCACCCATTACTTATGCCTGGCCACACTGTAATGTTGTCTTGATGCAAGGAAAAGGCACTTCAAATTAAATATATCAATATATGCCATCATTAACCTTCAGGTTAAGTTGAGTTTAGTAAATCGATTGATACAATCATAATAAGTAATTTACTTCAATTAGCAAGTAGGATGACAGCATAAAAACTTTTACTATATATGATACCCTATATCTAAATTTAGAGCTTCCCTCTTAGACAATTAGCATCACAATCAGGTTTTTGTCTAGGAAACTTTAAGCTTTATAGAAATTTCCTGATTTTCCAACTTGGGCCCTTACAGAAGTGTTTTTTGCTGCACATTCATGTCATGTTGAAATATATTTGTTTCAACCTGACATGAATACAACTTTAAGTCCTCCAAACCTGCCATTTTTCCAAGTTCGACACAACTCAGAGGACATAAGTCAAGTCAAGCTGGGGAGCATGCACTGGTACAGTGCGTTGCCGCACCCACTACACAACAAAACAACTCGGGATCCTGGTTGGCAACCTCCCAGGCAGACACGCGGTCTAATCCCACCCTCCGAAAATCACCCTCTATCTGCCGCAGCCAGGTGTTACGTGGGTGAGCCCTTGGCCTGCTCCAGCCACTCTGGTCCCCAATAATGAGGATCTTACGAGCTGGATCACCATCGGGAAAATGCGCCACATGGCCGCAGTGCTGTAAGTGATGCTCCCTCACAATGCAGGCAATGTGCCTCATTTGGGCAAACCGCTCATTTGACACAAAGTCAAACCAATGGTACCCAAATATTTTCCAGAGAGACACAGTACCAAAGGAGTCCAGTATTCGTCTCAGGTCACCGGATAGCGTCCATGTCTCACAACCATATAGCAAGACAGGAAGCACCAGGACTCTAAAGACTTGGACCTTTGTTCTTTTGCATAGATATCAGGAGTGCCAGACACCCCTTTCCAGTGACATCATGACTCCTGACCCCCCCCCATACTCTCCCAATCTGTGCCTACTGACTGAAGAGTCACCAGAGACATGAATGTCACTGCCAAGATAAGTAAACCTCTAAACGAGGTCAACTCTCTCTCCGCAGATAGACACACTGCTGATGGCTGCGCCCAAGAGGTAATTAAAGGCTGGGATCTTGGTTTTTATCCAGGACACTCGCATGCCCAGACACTCAGACTCCTTGCTCAGTCTCTCGAATACCCCAATCAGAGCCTCCATTGACTCCACAAAGATCACAGCATCGTCAGCAAAGTCAAGATCTGTGAATCTTTCTTCACCAACAGATGCCCCACAGCCACTGGACCCCACGACCTTGCCCAACACCCAGTCCATACAAGCACTGAACAGAGCAGGAGCAAGAACACAACCCTGATTGGCTGGGAAAAACGCAGAGGTCCTGCCTCCACTCTGCACAACACTCACAGGACCAGTGTACAGGCTGGCCATGATATCCAGCAACCTCGAGGGAATCCCATGAACCCTCAGGATGTCCCACAGGGCAGCTCGATCAATTGAGTTGAACGCTTTACGTAATAAGGGTGAAATTATTATACTGCATGACAAACTTATACTGGGAATTCGAGAGGATGCATGTTCAAAGTACTTATTATGCTTGGATGACATAAAGTTACTCATTTTTAAGGACCAATACAATGGTGAGCACAAAATTAAACAAGGCAACCAAGTAACTTTATGTTTTTTAAGTGTCAAAGTTCTCAAACAAAAGAACAAAACAAACAAAAAACACAAAACAAAAAAACAAAGTTAAAAGGTCCTAACAATAAATTGTAGTCCTTTTCCTTCATACACTCTGAAATTCATTGTTTTATTTAGCAGATTTAGAGACCTAGAGGCTAGACTGTGGCAGCGTCTGCCTTTTACAGTCCCTGCATCATGCTGTCACACATGCTCATCGGATACCGTAACCAATAACAATACTTGGAAACCCATCAACGTCTTACTAAACATGGTGCCCCCTTTGAAGGAAAGCATAATCAAAATGGCAATGAGGCAACTAAGTAAATCTCAAAATAACAAAATCCAAACAGCAAAAATTGATTAATAATAACTCAGGATGTCCTCACATGCACTTGTTACACTCTTATAAAAACAAAACGCTGCTGATAAATTACATGGCAAAGCAAAATTAAACTGACTCTGTGAACAGCGACAGTTCATCCGATTGGTAGAGTTTTCTCTTTTTAACTTTCAGAGATTCAAGAATATATTGTAGTTGGTGTTTAATCTGCTAAGCGGAGGTGTGCAAAGTGTGGGGGTGAACATGAAGATGCAAGTGTTCAAAAATAGCAATTTCTGAAATACAGGAATTGTGAGGGGGAACACAATGCTGCCTACTGGGATGGGGCATCTTAAATAAGACAAACAGTCTGTTTAGATTCTCTAAAATTATCATATGGATAAGAGTCTGATGGTTTATTTTAGGAAAAAGTGATTTCAAATAAGTCTCAATTGAATTTATTTAATTGACGGAATGTTAAAAAATGGTCAGTGACAAAAATGCTGAAGTGATAAAAATGCTCAACAATATCTTGATATTAAAAATACAGTTTGTTGGACAAGTTGCAGCTCTTGGTATTTGTGTATGACACAAAAAGAAATGCAACCTGAAAAGCTTACAATTAGTGTATAATGAAGGCAATGGAAGACTGTTTGGAGGAAGCTGTGGGGAGAATTATTTGTAAAGTTTATGGACATAAGAGCTTACATGGCAATTAATGGAAAATGTTTAGGAAATTATTTCATCAATTTGAAATGACATGCTTGAATAATTCATTGTAATGGATACCATGTGATAAGATGACTAACTGGCAAAGGGTTACCAGGATCATAAGTGGCAATAACGAGGCACAAAATAGGGGATGGGCTCAAAGTAAACTGAAGTGGACAGCACTAGAGCTTCTCTGAGTGCCAGCATAGCCAAACTGAAAATAAATAGGCCATGGGGACAAGTGTAATAGGGAGGGAAGCGGAAAGAAACTTATTGCATTTCCCTAGCAGACAAATCCCACTTAAAACCGAGTACACCCGCTTTGTCTCATTATAAAAAACAGGTAACCCAAAACTCTTGTCCTTTAAACAGGAAGAGTGGACACAGAGGTGCTTTGATCTAGAGGATGTTAGAAAAGTGCTGTGACTTTGTGGTGTTTTTTTTTTACCCACAAATCAAGTTCAGAGATAGCTCCCAAGTTAACTCCAGCACAAGTTTAGTGGTCATTCCCTGTTAAATCCCTTGTAAGCGTTGTGTCTGGAAAGAACATTCAGCACAAGACAGTAATCAACACTGGATGGGGAGCAAGTTCATTGAATGACATGCTCACTCATTAACCCACACTCAATTACACCAACGTAAACCTCTCAGTTAATCTATCACAGATGTCTTTGAGATGTTGTTGGAGAACTGGGGTACCTGAAGGAATGCCCAAGCAGAAATAGGAAGAATCTGCAAACTCTACCCAGGCAGTGCCCAAATGTGGTATTGTTGAGCTGTCAAAACTGAGAGCTAAGCACTATGACCACTTAATTCAACATTAAAAATCTCAAATATATACATCTACAAGGACATCTGAAAGATTTTTGATACGACGCAACTGCCATTTGGATATATGGAGTCCATTAATTATATATAGTAAAATATAAGAATACAGTGATAGGAATGGAATTACAAGGGAAGAGAAAGCAAGGGATGCCAAAGTGAAAGTGGATGGATAAAGAAAAAGATCTGAAGGAAGAGTGCTTGACTGGTGAGGTGCCAGACTGAGCTGTATGGAGATTTGATTTAAGCACATCAATGCCACATAGAAGTGGTATAAGATGAAGAGGAAGAAGAAGAAGAAGAAATGGTAAGAGTGCCAAAAAATATTAAAAAGGTCAAATTTATATTCAGAAAATAGGTTAAAAGATGCAATGTTTCAGCTGTGTAGTCTTCATCAGGTGCCTCTTATCTTTCTTTTCAGTATTTGAATAAAATTGTATCTACTGTATTTTTATTTACAAGTGAATGGAAATTTGGTGATGGATTAAAAATCTGCTGTTAAATTCAGATTCTGATACTATGATGTTCAAAATGTTGATTTTAACATGGTGTCTGTGGAAAATCGAAACTGATTTTCACATTTTAAAATTTAATTGGAATATTACACATTTTTTGCATTTTGTAGATATTCTGGATGGCTAAATCTAAGCAAAAAACACAAATTTACAATGAATGGTTTCTGAAATATCCACCCTAAATGCTCAGACCTTTGTACAATGATAGCTTCTAAAAAAACTTGTCCTATCTTCTTTAGACGAGTTGCATTGTGTTAGTCTTGTGTTTATTTGTGGTGAGGACAGTTTTAGGTCTCCGACAGGTCCGAACACTTCAGACTTGTATAACTGTACAATTAAATTATTTATTAATTGTATTCAGTAGACTTTACCTAGAAAATTGATTCATTTCATTTTTTCACGCAAGAAAAGTTACATTGATTTCTGAAAATATATATATTATTTTGACAGGTACTATTTGTATTATTTCACAGGTACTCTATAACATACTTATGAGCTGCTTCTCGCAACTGAGAGGATGTGGCGGATGTTTGCTGACTGGTCCTCCAACCAGGAGCGTTACCTGGTAGTTGACCACCCAAATAATCAGATTGAAATACTATGGATATAATACTGATATGGTATCGATAGTATTGATATAATACACCGACCTACACCCTGCCAAGTAAGTGAATCACCTGTTGTGACGCAATCCTGGAGGCTTTGCCTAAGGCACTGTTGTTCGAGTTTTGATCCCCGCAAAGGGAAGACAATGTACGTACACCTGATGAGCCTCAATTAAGGTGAAACACATGTTGTATACTCTTTGTATTAAGTGACAGGTACTCTATACATACAAAATTTATATATATATATATATATATATATATATATATATATATAAACAATGACAAACATATCCATTCTGTGGTTTTACTTCCGATGCAGAACTGAGAAGCTGAATACAAGGCCTCAAAACTACAAAGTTCACTGTTTTGAGAGCAGGAACTAAAAGGAATTGAAATTGACATGAGGGGTGTGTAATATAGGTGTCAGGGCAGAGGCTCGTGGAAAGTGGGAGGAGTCAGAAGTGATGCCACTAACAGGGGCATCATCTTATGGGCCACAGAATGTCTCGGGTCGCTGAATCTGTCTGATGACTGACGTAGGAATTTTTTTTTTAGCCAAACAGGATAACTGATTTGCAAAAATTTTGGACAATAGTTTTTGAAATACATCACCTATTTAAATATTCTTGTGTGTACATATGGAGGCAACTGCACATACACACACACACACACACCTCTAAAGAAATTTACAAGAGTTAGGACACCATATTTTTACTGGTGTTAAAAGTCATCATCTTTATATCCGTAAGGAACCAGTTTAATTAAGAAAACAGCTTTCAAAGTAAAATGCAGTTTTGGCTTAAAAAAAGAATTTGCAAGTTATAGGACATGCTGGATGATGAAAAGAAAGAAATGAACTTACACAAACACACACAGAGGCATTAAGCCACCCCTGTACCAATCTGTCAATTAAATGTGTTTATTTCATTTGATCCAATGTGTTTAATTCCAGATTAAATATTTAAGGTGTTATTCAATCTCCCATTTGTTTTACTCCACATTCATTTGTGTGTAGACATAATAAATGTTTTACAAGTTATTATAACAGTACAATTGGTTATATTTTATTGTAACATCTTTTAGTAGGTAAATTGCTTTGAACTAATGTAATCATAGTACCATGTTGCACTGATGTTTAATCACTCATTTTCTGATTCTGCTTATTCTAATACAGGATAGTCAAAGCATCAGGTGCATGCAGGATCCACTTGCACACTAGGTTAACTACAGTAACCAATTCACATAACACTCAAATTTTATGGACACGTGTTAAAACCACAGAAAATCTTGTGATCACGAGACGAACAAGTACATTTCACAAAGATAATTACTGAATTAGAATGTGAACTCAGAATTGTAGGGATATGAGGCAGCAGCTCTAACTACTATATCACTCGATACTGGTATCATATTTTTTATTTTGGATTTTATTTTCTTTTACGGACCTGCTGAAGGGACAATAAGTTAATAATAATAAGCACCAACATGTTCTGTCTTATTTTCTTTAATGACAATAATAAAGAGCTTAAGAGCTCCCTTTAGCCTTCAGGCATTTAGGAGACAGGTGATGTACTACTTGCCATGTGACTGCATTCTTTTCACTTGGACGGCTTTTAATTAAAATGCAGATGCCAGCCCAGATTGTAATCCTTTACCTTTAGCCCGTGGCTCCATTATGAAGTATAAGCTGCATGCCAAAAAAATTATCAATCCAGGCTTATGTGTGTGTGACTTTTTTATCTTCTCAGCACATAAATCTGCTAACAGATTTAGTTACCTTTAAGCTAGGCTGAAATGACTACTCTCTAAATAGTAAAGGAGCACTATGTTTTTGAAAATGACCTGTTATTAATGTTTTGAAGTTGGAGACTACAACTAATAACAAACATTGCTATCTAGTATTTGTAAATTTGTTTTGCAAGTCATTTTTTTCTAAATAGCAACAAGAATCTTGTTCCACCCCAATAAAAGACATTCTATTAGTCTGCTGAATAAATGAATGCAGGTTATAAAAAGCTTAGACATGTTAAATCCATATACTTGGAACTGCATTTGTTTCATAATTAAATGCCTGTCCCAGACAACTTTAAAGAAGAGCCTAATTCAACTGTAAAGACAAGTAAGGATTACACCGTTCACAAAGTGAATAAGAGAATTAGTACTCCTAAAAACCCGTCATTCTGATTCACAAAGTCTATCTAGATAACAACAGAGGCAAAGATGGAACTCTGCAGTCATACGCCCTTAAATGCATCTGTATAAATTGACAGCACTTATGAAGTCTTCCACTTAAATTCTTACTTTACTGTTATCTAATATTCCCTCAAAGAAAATGTCTTAACAGATTAAAGTAGAGAAAAATTTACTTTCATTTTTATTCCAAAAAAATGGAATATGGATATGCCAAAATGATCATTTGCATGTGAAGATATCTCCTGAAGACCAACTTCCTGAAGTTCACAGCATTACTACATTTTCTCCCCTATCAGAGGCCTGAAGAAATAAAGCTGCCATTTTAGTGAATAAAGGGTGTCACCCTAGTCATGATCCGCAGGTCAGAGAAGAGTGGACATTGACATTGTCAGAACTGGCTATACAACTGTAGAAAAGCTGGATAATTAGTTATAACTAGGGCCTCCATAGTAATGATGATGAACAATGGGCCCAAGCCTTTTAGTTGACTTTAATCAGATTAGAGGACATATGGCTGTTCAGAAAAGCAGTGCTTCTAGAATTCACCAGGAGGATGGAGGCCTGGATACCCAATGAAACCTTAAAGAACAAACACTGGAGGTCAAAGAGTTCCCCACACAGTATGTGAAGAAAAATGATGCAGACAATAGTGATTGAACATGAAGGGGAGAAACACTAGGTATGGGTAAGTCAATGTTTCATATTATTTGTCAGATAACCCTGTTGAGTAATCTTCAGGTATAATGTAAAACACTGGTTTTTGTTGTATTGTGGGTTTTCCACTCCTTTGTTGTTCATCTTAACCAAAGACCTTATTTTTGCATATTGTGTAGGCTGGCAGTATACAATGAGGACCAGGATGGCAACCGGTATGTGACACCATGACAGGATACAAGTAAATGTGCACTGTTATTTATAGCAAAAGATCCTCTCTCCATCCAGGATAACATAAGTATTCACAGTAGAAACAATACTACCTAAGTAAACACAATGACACACAACAGGTTAATTGGCTGATTAGGAAAGTGTAGCCTTCTGGCTAAAGTGCTGGACATAAGACTATGGATTCACTTCACACCTCTCACTTACTGTGTGACCTCAAATGAGTCGCCTAAGCTGTACATATCTATCTATCTATAGGATGCACTGTCTCGAATGTAGTTTCTGCTTCCATTCCCAGGTTCATGGAGGCTCTTCCTGCCAAACAGTGATGTCACTTCCATTGTGCTCATGCTTCTGTCTCTTATGGTTGTTGTAACATAAAAGAAGACCTGGAGAGGAAATTGTCATTTTTGACCAGTGTTACTCTCCAGTATTGTGATTACTGAAGGAAACATTACTCTTTTATAAACTGAAAGCTTACTCTGTCTTAAACAAGTATACTGGTTGGGTCCCCAAGTTTTTAATATCTCTATCATTTATCTGTCTACAATATAAATACATATATACTGTACAACACATATGTGTGTATAATAAATGCAGTCTTTTTGGCCGCTATATTGGATAAAACCACACATACTTCTTGGTTAAAACAGACAAGATGGGCAATTGCGGCAGTTCTTGTGTGATTTTGGGCTATATAAAATAAATTGTATTGTATTGTGAGATGCATGGTCTAAGCAACTCTGATCAAGTTATGAGTGTTTGCACTTTAGCATTTGTATAAAGTTGCAGAAAGGATGAAGGTGGTGGAGGGATAAGATATATTAAATACCTTTCTTACTGGATCAGTACACTCCCAGCCATATTCACTGCTTGTCACACATATCTTCTAAGAGCTTCACCGAAATTTGCTCCTTTTACTTAGTTTCTACAGATTGTCCACATTTAGTGTACAGCACACCCCGTTTCTCTATGAGATTACTATTAGCGCTGTGGTGAAATGGAGAATGCGGTCCGCTATATTATATGACATGCTACAACAATATTAATGAGAAATACCAACAAATAAAAAATCCTGTGTTGGCTAATTTTGTTTTATCTACAATGTCACCAAATTTCAATCAAATCTTTGAGATTTTCAGGTATTTGTTTTCCTATTGTGTTTTTTTTTTTTACCCAAAAATACTGATATAACGAAATGTCCTTTGAAAGTGGATACCTACTACCCTAGATGTACCATCCTGCCAAATTTCAGCTTTCTAGCTAAACGAGAAATAAAGTGTTTGTTGATGAGTGAGTAAATATGTGAATCAGTCAGTCAACTTTATATTATATACATATATAAACATAGATGTGATACATACGTTATATACAGTATCTTGAAAAGTTATTCAAGCACTTAACATTCTCTAATTTTACTGAATAAAAAAATAACTGAAATTTAGCTACTGTGAAAATGCTCAAAATTTGTTTTTAAATATGGCATTGCTTTTAGAAATTTAGAAAGAAAGATATACTACAAGGAAACAGCAATTCAAATGTAAAAAATGGACAACAAATTGTTGAGTTTTGCATGGGTGTATATCTAATGTATACTGTGTATATACAGTCAGTAGTCATACAGGGAAACATGACGCCAGGAAGGTTCTACGTTGTCAATAGTGTATCTTATTCAGAAGTGTCAAAGGGTGAATACTGGCATTGGTCTATACAAATTTTGCTGGGCAAGATTGATGTTCAGGTAGGAATAACGTATTATGGACACCAAGAAAATTCTACATTTGTTTGAAATGGCATATTACGATTGACATGAGCCAGATTAGGATTATTTTGTATTTAGAACAAAATCTGAAGGTCTGTTTCTTAGAATTTATGGAGATATATCCAATCCCAAAGCATATGGTAGCCAATTCATGAACTGTAAGATTTCTTTGACTTGGGAATCCTGCGGAGTGCCTGTTCATCAATCATCCTATTCCACTACATATTAATACCTGCACAAACAATACGACAGTGAAGACACTTTTAATTTTGTGTTTCATTTATTTTGTTCATTATGGAATATCTCCTATGCTTTGTGTGTTTTTCTTCTTTGCTATGTCTAAGTTTCACATTATTTTTTATAAAGGCTGCACTAGACCAACTGAGAATTGCTTTAACTTACAAAAGTAGAATGGTTTGTGAGACCTACCTGAAATCTCAGATCACTTTTAAAGGCTACTGAGATATAAGTGTATACAGTAGCAGATTTTCTTGGAAGATTAAAAGCCGCCTGTTAAAAGACATAATGTATTCTAAGCATACTGTGTCAGTTTGTTTGTTTTCCATAGTGTTAATTTGTTGTTTTGTCAAAGCACCAGCAATCATCCTTAATAGACTGACTGAGTTAAATGTTTTACTGTCATACAGGTATCTTAGTTAAAGTGCAAGCAAAATACTTATTCAAAAACTATGAAGAGGGTTTTGACCAGACACTTCACTGAAATTAATACAGTTGAGGTTCACAGCAAGCCTAGCCTATACAAATTTAATTTTATGCTCTTTTGTATTGAACTACAAATGTAATATACAATAAAGCAAATCCATTTGGCTTTTTGAATCTAACCACAGGGTATCTTTTTTCTTATTTTTGTTTTAAAGCACATTCGTTCAGCATTACAGTAAAATGTGATTGCACTACAGGTATGACACAAGCATTTGTGGTACTGTACTTGCACTTTAGTCTTGTCAAAGAATGACTAAACCTAACAATATATCAACAACTGCACCTGCACAACAGCAATCAACATGTTGGAAATTAACCCAGCAAAATATTTAGTAGTAGCAGTGAGTTCCCTTCACACCTTACCATCACTAATTTTTATCAAAGTCTCTTCGTCCATGGACAAAGACTGAATTGTCACAACTCTTGCCTTTCCCAAATAAAAGGCTGCCAAAACGATATCACCATTACAATATATGAGCTGACAGTTTCTTTTAAAGTGGCTAGGCAGGTTCCAACATGTCATGTCTGAATGTGTGCAGTTTAGAAGGAGAATGAGTAAGAATAAAGACGCAAATGACTTTGAATAGGAGTATCAGATGCATTGGCAGAGACACATCAGCAGCAGCAGCAGCCCATTGGTTTTCACAAGCAATATTGTCCCTGTTGTGCTAAAAATGGGCTGGCACTCATGAACCACAGTCCTGTAGTCAAAAATTTGCTGTTGAGAAAAGGAATTACCAAAGGCTGGCATAACTTGTTCAGGAGAAAAAAATATAGGATTAAGTCAGTCCGTCATCAGCAGAGTACATAATTAATGCTCAAAGTGTTGTATCAGAATGTAAAACACATCAGAACTTATCACTGGTGGGGTATGGTAAATGTCAGTATAAAACAGTCACTAGATACTAGAGGACTGTAGGAAAAAGCATTTCCTGATCTGATGAATCTCGGTTTCTGCTGACAAAAGGGGGGAACAAGGACCTAACAAAAACTCCATGAGTCCCTCTAGTTGTCAACAATGCAAGCTAAAGGTTACTGTGTAACAGTTTTGGATTTTTGTGGAACACAATGGCCTCTTGTTATGATTTGAGCACTGTTTGAATTCCACAGGATATATGAATATTGGTGTTGATCAGCTAATGCACAGTTGTACTATGAATGGATTTTTGCAACAGGCTAATACTCCATTCCACAAGGTTACTAAAGTTCTACAACTTAACCAGGAGCAGCACAAGTAATTCATCTTAAAGCAGTTGCCTCTTAAGCCACAAATCTCAGATTAATTAAGTATCTGTGGGATGAGATGTGGCTAACTATTGCAAACTGAGATCCAGAACCAGCTAATCAGTACCACCTAATGGACACATCTGAGTGAAGATGGGCCAGGAGCATCAAGCTGTTGTGGAATTTTATAAAGCAGCGATTTCACTGTTGTATTGCACACAGTCCAGTGGTCCTCAATAAACCTTTGATGAAAAGAGTCAGCAGACAGGCTAACCTAACCCTTTCAGAAGGAAAATGAGTTTTTGTCAGTTAATATTTACATTTACTCACTCAGAAAACACTTTTATCCAAAAGAGCTCAACATAATCGAGTGAGGACTGTTACAGAACAAGGTTACAAAATTGGCCAACACAAGTGAAGAGTTCGACTACTTACTCTTTTCTAAGCTACTAAGAACCTGGCAACAAACCTATTACCACTTAGAAATATATTCACAGAACAGGAGTAACTTCAAACACTTCTTAAACTGAGCAAGGGAGTCATCGGTTCAGATGCAGATGGGCAGATTTCAAAAATGGTGCCGAGTTATATTAGAGTTCAAAACATCCCATACCTCATCATGGGTGGGGTAGGAAGCCAAGAGCCCTCTCGTGTCTCACACTTTACATGCCTTATTCAGTTCTTGCTTTTAAGATGTTTACCTCTTCTGAGGGAAAATGATGGACTGACCTACTGTTAGGTTGATGTTTCTTTTTATCATCAAACATCCTCGTAATAAAAGTTATGAGTGAAACTGACCAAAATAAACTAAGTTAATTAATCCAAATATCACTTTAAGAATCATAAAAGTGATTAAAATGGTAACGGACTGGCACCTTGTTAATGGCTGACTCTTGCATTGCTGTTTAAATATGCTTTGATTCCCCACAGAAATTACCATAATATAACTTTCTGAAAATGGCTTAACCCAACTCAGGGTCGCTGTGCCTTTCTTGAGAGTACTGGGTGCAACTATGGAGCAAACCCTGAATGAAGCTGCAATAAATCATGGGGCCCACCCATCTACACAACCCACACCCATGCTCTCACGAGTACACACGAAGGGCCCAGTTAGAATTCACAGTTAACATGCATAAATTTGGGGTGTAGGTGGAAATTAACAGACAGACACGAGAAGAATATGCAAATTCCACACACACACACACACACACACACAGTTGACATGGGTTTTAAACCCAAGACACTGAAAACCCCACAGTGCCACCCCAATCATGGCAAAGAAAAACATCATTTAGAAAACAAACAGATCAACCCATGTGTACCACCATTTACCTGTAGAACATGACATATAGGATTTAATCATTCTGCCACAAAAACGATTCTGACGAGGATGCTGCACTGGGAGTGGGCTTCACCTGAACATTTTTAACGATTAGGCCACACAATCTTGAGTTTGAAAAGCTGTAATAGTCATGCACGCTATAATCTTTCAGATGAAAAGACGAATTATCTACAGGTGTGTGTACACATCACAGCAGGCCAACTGAAACTGTAGTTTTCAACACCGTTTTGCATACTCCTACAACGGCAATAGAAATTCCCCAGGTGGAAGTACGAGCCGTTACCTGACACGATGCGGCCGGAGGCCCCTCGCCAGTCCAGTCGCCGAACTGCGTCGTGACCGCCGGATTGCTGGAGCTAATCAGCACCGGAGAGCTGATGTCCACGGCTTGTCGTTCATTCCCAGGAGGCTGAGCAAGTCGGTTGAGCCGGTTCAGAGTGCTGGTCATGGAGGGCTGCCTTAAGCTCTTCTTGCCGCCGTTAAAAAGCCCGCTGCGGGAGGATTTCCTCAAGGCGCTCCGAGACTCTGGCAGACTGCGCGCTTTTCCCTTTCCCAGAAGCTTTGCCGCAGTGGAATTTGGCTAAAGACAAAAAAGCATGACACTGAGCGTTTGCCACGGAACTCTTGAAGACATCAGAGATGAGCACCTCATTGTGAAACGTGATTACTATTTTTTTTTTAATGCGGGATGAGCTGCCGTTTCCTCCCCGTGTTCTCCGGCCCTGGCACCACTTTTCAGTTGTGCCCCGAAAGTGATGGCCTGCCACCAAGCATAAGAAGCATCACTAATTTTAACGTGCCTCCGCTCAGAAGCAGCAAGCCTGAAAAGATGAAAAAAAAGAGGCAGAAGCACAGATATTTAAAAAAAGGGCAGCGGCAGCAAGCGAAGACAACCTGGCATGGAGAGACGTAACCCACGAGTGGAAGTGCCAACGGCCAAACGCTGGCTCTGATTAGAAATCTAATTTATCTGAAAGCTGACTTCGGGAACCTAAAATGACGTCAGCAAAATGTAAAACGCTGCAGTACTGATAAACGATGAGCAATAGTCTTTTTTTTTTCATTTTGCAGCGTGGGACTGATAGAAAAGCTGTTTATGAAATACAAAAAGAGAGAGAGAGAGAGAGACGGTGAAAGCAACAGAGTACGAGCGGAGCTCTCTAATCGCCCACAACAAACATCAATAATACATAACAAGTGGTAGAAGCAAGAAAAGCAGGTCAGCGCGACACCCACGGTACGTAGAACAGCAACTCCTGACAAATGCCCAGGTTTGGTGCGATCCAAAACCCCCAGCCAGTGGCTCTCACACACGTCCTTCAAAAGCTTATGCAACCAAGCCGGGCCTGGAAAGCAGCCGCTCACTATTAGTCAGTCATTAGCTGATGCCCACACATAAAATCACAAGAGGGATTCTGCAGAACCATCCTCCGTGACTTCATCTAGCCTGATTAAAGTAGGGCACTGGTGCCCTCTCCCCTGCCTGGGCCACCCACTCTACTTAAAAGGAAAAAAAAAAAAAATCTCTCACTGCAGTGTTGTGATTTTTAAAATTAATGTGAGTACTTTCATAGTGAGCAGGTTACTTTTGAAAGCCGGCAGTTTGTATTGCCAGCTTAAACCTAAAAGCTCCTCTGGCACTCCTGAACCCAACATCTATTTACTTGTATTGAGCCATCACGGGCTGTTGCTCTTATTATTAAATATTCATTATGTCTTTGGCAGCCTTTCATAGTAAAGATGCTTGTTAGTGCTCACAGTGGTACATTGTGACCTCCAACTCCAGAGTTCTAGGCACAATTTCAAGCCAGTTCATTGACTGTGTTGAGTTTGTGTGTTCTCCTTGTGTCTGTTTAAAAATTTCTCAGGTACCCCATAGTTACCTCCCAAATCTCAAAGATGTGGGTGTTAGGTCAATTGGTGACAGAATTGTGAATGTGGGTGTATGCATGTGTGTGTTGTGTAGGCTTCTGTTTGCCCAAATGAGTTGGCATAGCACCCAGATTCCTGTGATCCTCCAGTGTAAAAAGTAGAGTCAGAAATTGAACAATTATGCTGATTTCTAACAGTATTAATAATAATTAATAATGAATAATAATTGCATTACTAATGGAGACGAATCAGAGTACAGGAAGGTTGTGGAGGACTTTGTCTTGTGGTGCAGGGACAACAACTTGCAACTTAACATCAGCTAGACCAGCGTTTCTCAACCTTTAAGTAATGAACCCAAACTCATAACCGTTTTAATCGCACCCCCCTAACGTTTTTTTGAAAGGAGCCCACTGATACCAATTTGTTCTTTTTTAATTAATGATATATCATAGATGCATATTTTATTGTACCTACCTAACTTTTATCAACATTGATCTAACTCTATATTTATTTTTCTAGTATCAGAATGTAGTTTAAGTTAATTTGTTTTGGTTTCAATGGATGTATTTTTGATATTTTCAAATCTTGTTTTCTTTTTTTCACATCTTCGTGCCCCCCTTTTTGTTACTTCGCGCCCTCCTACGGGGGCTCACATCAACATTTTGAGAATCACTGAGCTGGACAAAAGAGCCGGTGGTGGACTTCTGGCATGCCAAGAAGCTTCTGAGATGGGTCACCATTCAGGGGGAAGTCATGGAAGTGGTGCAGAACTACAGATACCTGGGGGTTCACATGAACAACAACCCGAACTAGTCTGACAACACAGTGGTGCGTTACAAGAATGGCCAGAGCAGACTGTATCTCCTAAGGAGACTCAGGGTTTTTGATGTGTGCAGCAAGCTCCTGGAAATGTTCTACTAGTCCATAGTAGCCAGTGTGTTGTTCTACGCTGCAGTCTCCTGAAGTAACCTGAGCTCAAAAGAAGCACAATGCCTGAACAAACTTGTCAGGAAAGCCTGCTCCATCACAGGGCAACCCCTGGACACATTAGAAGCTGTTGTGGAAAAAAGGATAGTGGCAAAATTGGATGCCATCATCAAAATCCTCTTCATCCCCTTCAGGAGTCACACTCTTGGAGCACTTTTAGCCACAGGCTCATTCTACCAAGGTGTACTAAGAAGCACCTATGGGGGGTCTTTCCTGCCCAATGCTCTCAGGCAATTCAATGCCACCTGATGTACTTGTTATTTGGATTGATTGATTGATTTGTTGATTCATTGATTAGCTGTATTATCTGTCCTGTGAGTCTGTATTCTTGTTTTTTATGTTTCTGCTGATGTATGTATCTGAATTTCCCCATGGGATTAATAAAGTTTATCTAATCTGATCTACAGGCTAGTGCAGGGATGTCCAGTTCTGATCCTAGAGGGCTGAAGTGGTTTCAGGTTTTCATTCTAACCATATTCTTAATTAGTGATCATGTTTTTGCTGCTAATTAACTTCTTTGTGCATTAATTGACTAGCTTCTGAAGACTTAGACTCCTTAATTGTTTCTTTTTTCTTTAAATAACAGCCAAACAATAATGAGGTAGAAAACAAACCAACATATGACCACCAGCCTGTGTCCATCATACAATAGCTGAAAATAAAGAAAGATGAACATTTCAGCATTCTGCTAATGATCTTCTCGGGACCACATAACATTTTAAGAAGGAAAAATTAAAAATCAAGAGTTTTGGAAATGTGGTAGAATTGGGGCACCAACAAGAGGTTGGGAGCATACACCGATACAGCCTGTTGCTGCACCCAGCAGAAGATGAAGCACCTTAGGACCCCGAATTAGGACCCGAGTACAACCATGCAATGGGTGAGTACTCACCAATCAGCAGCACACACATTTGGATGGAATGGAAAAGTTTGAGTTTTTTTTCAGTGGCTGGAATGCCAATCATGCCACCAACCCTCAAGTTCTCCCTGCAAATTAGAGGACCTGCCTGCAGGGCTGGAAGCTGGTTAGAATTATACCCAGGACGGAACAATTGCAGGTTAAGGGCTTTGCCAAGGGGCTCAAAAGAATGGAATCAATTCTACCATTTATGAGATTCTAAATTGGCAACCTTTGGATTGCTGGCACATATCCCTAGCCTCAGAACCACCAATCCACCTCCACATCAACAAGCCATGGAATTAAATAATGGATTTAATTAACAACAAGAATCGGCATCTAATTAAAAAACTGGCTGGGATGAAATTGGTTAGAGCTTGAGGACCTAGACTTAGCTGCACATCTATTTGGTAACTTCACAACTAATTTCTATTTGGTTGCCTTTTAATAAATAAAAAGAAATTCAGAGGACCGCATCTTAAAAAGCAAGGCAACTAAAATGAAGGGAAAAGAAGAGCAGAAATTGGTCACTTATAAATAAAGTGTCAGGAAGGAAAACCTGCAGGCAATGCAGCCCACCAGGATCAGAGTTGGACTCCCCAGTCTTAGTGGGTAAGTCTAACAAGAGGCTTGAATGTTCTGGCTCCATCACTAGATCCTACAACAGGTCAATTACTTTGAAATGGTGTTATCATGGAAATGTGTGATATAAAGTATGTTGGTTTAGGAATGGAGGCATAATTGATAAAGGATGATGGACTGAAAACATAGCAGTTTAAACTCTACCACAGAGGGTAGCAAGCAAAAAACATAAAAAGGGAAACATTTTAGGAGAGCTTGACCACAAGCGAGTTCACAGAATTCGGATACTTTTCTGCCTTTGGTGTCCCTTCATGCATTTCAACGTTGCTCCCCTATTGATTGTAAATTGTTGAAGGCCATCTTGATGCTTGAAATTTGACGGTATGAGCTGACATTTAACATTTGTTTTGGCCATAAAATTATGAGGGGCACCCTCAGCCACAGTGTGCTGGGTGGGCAGCCTATGAGTTCCTTTTTGTTTTGGGAGCTTCTTCTCTACCACTGCACACTCATAGTGTGACCTGGAGCAAGTCACTAAATCATTGAACTTGCTAGTGCTCAAAATGTAGACATGTCAGTATATAAATAATTATACCAGTCAAGCATTTGGGGATGGTGTTCACATTGGGCCTATAATAAGTTAGTAAAGAATTGTGGCCTATACGGTAATAGCATCAGACTCTAAGCACACAGCTACAAATTCAACATGACCCCAATTCATTTGATGTCTAAGGTGGTTGAGATGCAGTATACTAAGACCACTATGGTAAGCCCTATTTGTGTAAGCTGAATTGTATTTTGTTAAATGCAATGACATTTTGTGTTTTAATAAATTCCTGTTCATCATAGAACCAGAAGTGGTATGTAGTACTACATGCCAGTAAGAATTTCACTGTACTATGATAATATTAATGCTACTGCTGCTATCAAATTTGCAAGTAATAGGGACTGAGGGAAAGCTATCCTGGACCAGATAGCCATTGCTGTCCAAAGTCAGTTGTCATCCCTGCCATCTATACCCCATCTTCTTAGAAGCCTCCCACACCCACCCATCTTTTGAGATTTGGCTATCTACAAGCTGACAGTGATTTTTTTTCTTTTCTCCACCAGACCACCTTTCTATTGCTACTCATAAAGGGTCATTCTTGTTTGGGGGTTCTGCTTTAGGAGGCTTCTTCCTTACCAAAACATCACCTATGACTCTCATCAAGTCACTTAATATGTCAGAGCTCATACTGGTATGTGACTAATTGGGGTGGCATGGTGTCAGTGATACTGTCCCATGGATCTAGTATTCGGAGTTTGAATTCTGCACTTGCACAACATCTATGTTGAGTTTACATGTTCTCTCGTGTCTCTGGGTGCTTTGATTTTCCTTGACATCACCAAAGATGTGCTGGTTAAGTTAATTAGCGACTCTGCATAGATCATCGTTAGCATGGCTCTGTGACAGTGAATTACATTGAGTGAGTTTAAGATGTTAATGTTTCACTAGTCAAGCATCTTGGGTGGCAATTAAAATGAAAAGCACTATATAAAATTTACTAGCATTTACTTATTTTAACTTTTATTCCCTGCTTTGTGGTGTTGCTTTAGTTTAATAACAAGCCTTATAAGTTCAGTTTAGACTTTTTTTCCTTAGATGTTAGCCCTTAAACTTGTATGTAAAACTCATGACCTTAAAAGCTCAAGAAATGACAAGCAACATTAGTCCTTGCAGATGATCAGACTGCTTCTTGGTCTATGGGGCACACATTGCATTAGAAATATTGGTTTGACTATTTAACCTTTCAAGATTCTGCTTCCAGTTTTTGCAATCACCATTTCCTTTGTGTAAAGCGAACATGACTCCTTTGAACCCAAGTCGTGTGTGTGAAGCACTGGACAAAAGGAGCCCAAGTTGGGCTTCCCCTGAGGGCAAATGATAAAGCTGGGACCAAATTCATATCCCACTATGCATGAATAATTCATTTTGGCATAGCTTTCACTGAACACATGCAGTGATAATTTTTATCCATCCATTTTCAACAGGCACTTTTCCCCAGCGTGAACAAAAAGCTGGAACCATTGCATTACTTCCTTGTGTTTTTTTATATTATACACTAATGGAATTTTTCAAAACAATATATTCAGTGAGGAAAAAGCTCATTGCTGAATAAAGATGCATATTTTCAGCCTAAATTTTAGAATGTATTGGGATAATTTTATGGCAGCAGAGTCACACAGAGATCCTGGAGGTGTCATTCAGGCCAACTGGTTTCTTAATTAGTAACCAATTCCTGCTGCTAATGGCACAAATGTCTTTTGTTTTCCTTTTATTTGATTTGATTTTTATGATTCACTGCCCTTAAACATTTCTTTTTTCTTAACCAGCATCCAAACGATAATGAGATGTAAAGCAAGCGAACAAATGACCAGCTACTTCAATCCCTTCTGCACCTATAAGTGATGCAAAATCTGTTTCAATAAAATATTGAAAAGAAAAAATGAAGATGTGAGAAATGTTGATCTGGTCTGGTCCACAAAACATTTTGGTGGTGCCGTGAGAAAAAAGAAAATGATCAGAATTAACTACCATGTTTCACTACAGCAACAAATGGCTTACAATTAAGAGTGTGGCTGTTTAGAAAATGCTGGCCTCCAGAAACTGAGTTTGAGATGTTTGAGTTAGTTAGCTGGTTACCGCACTTCACATCTAATTAATATTTGGTTTCTGGTTAAGATAAAAAGAAACAAGGGCTTCAGATCTTGAAAATCAAGTCAATTAAATGTAAGGAAAAAGAAATTTGTTTCATTAGCAGTAGGATTTGCTTATTTATTAGGAAGCTGGCTGAAACAAAAACCTGCAGCCACTATGGCCCTCCAGGGTCTGAGTTTGACACTACTACTTTATGGTATTTTATTAATTTAGCCTGTGATAGAGTATTGGAACTTCAAATTGTAATACTTCTAAAAAGCTGTCATTTTTGTTTATTCAGTATAAACTGTAGATCCACCTTAAATTATTGGAGGCCGATTTTCATGTACTGCTGTACAGTTTCATTGATCTACAGGATTTTAATTTGTGAATCTTTCTTGGTCAATCCTTGATCATATGTTTCACACTCACCTTGAGTGTTTGTACTTGCTAGCTCTTTATTTTAAGTCTTTTATAGTTATAGAATGTTTATTGTTACATCAAAATTCTGGACACTATTTTATATTCTTCACATCTGCACATAAGTAGATTAGAAAATGGATGGATAGACAGATGGATGGATTTAATTCTGGAACATTTGCAGTCTATCTTCAGTGTCTGATTTTCATGAATTTGATTTTGAAATGCGTTCTATCTTGTTATTGTGTGTCCTTTTGTATGGCATTCTTGTATGCTTAGAAAAGTGCCTTTTGATATTACCTTAGAAGTCTTGCAACAAGTAGACGTGGGTTAAAGGTCTTGGGTGCTCTCTGCATGGAGTTTGCCTGCTCTTCCTGTGTTTGTGTGGGTTTCCTGCTACAGTCCAAAGATGTGTAGATTAGGTGAACTGGTGATGATAAACTGGCCACTTAAATCTCTGTGGTTTCACCCAGGGCCATCTTTATGCATGGGCACACTAATCTATGTATGTTGTGACTTGCTGAGTGGTTGTGTAGATAGGGGCCCCAGTACAGTGAAATTATGATGATGGATGGTCTTTTTGTGTAATTTTGCTATGTTAGTATTTGGGTGATATTTTATCATTATTGGACTTGACAGTCAAATAACCCAGCCACAGGGGATGCACAAACCAGTGTGTTTCTTTGTGCCGGTCTGAAGCCCGGATAAATGGGGAGGGTTACGTCAGGAAGGGCACCTGGTGTTAAATTTTGCCAAATCAATATGAGGACAACAATACAAATTTCCATACCGGATTGGTCGAGCCCCGGGTTAACAATGACCGCCACTAGTACGGTTAGCCAACAGGGTGCTGGCGGGAATTGGGCTACTGTTGGCCGAAGAAGGAGAAGAAGAAGAGGGAGAGACGTGTCCAGAAGCAGGAGGAGATGAGGAAGGTAAAGAGAGTGGAACTGAGGGTAGGAACTTGGAATGTTTGCAGTATGACTGGTAAGGGGAGAGAGTTAGCAAATATGATGGAGAGAAGGAAGGTTAATATATTGTGCGTGGAAGAGACTAAATGGAAAGGGAGTAAGGCCAGGTGGATTCAAATTGTTCTATCATGGTGTGGATGGGAGGATAAATTTGGTAGGGGTTATGCTGAAGGAGCAGTATGTCATGAGTGTTTTGGAAGTGAAAAGAGTGTCAGACATAGTGATGATTATGAAGCTGGAAATTGGAGGTGTGATGATGAATGTTATTAGTGCATATGCCCCACAAGTTGGGTGTGCGATGGATGAGAAAGAAGATTTTTGGAGTGAGTTGGATAAAGTGATGAACTGTGTACCCAAGGGACAGAAAGTGGTGATTGGATCGGATTTCAATGGACATGTTGGTGAAGGGAACAAAGGAGACAAAGAGGTGATGGGTAGGTATGGTGTCAAGAAGAGGAATGAAGAAGGTCAGATGGTAGTGGATTTTGCCAAAAGGATGGACATGGCTGTGGTGAATACATATTTTAAGGAGAGGGAGGAACATAGGGTGATATACAAGAGTGGAGGAACATGCACACAGGTAGATTGCATCCTATGCAGAAGAGTCAATCTGAAGGAGATTGAAGACTGCAAAGTGGTGGCGGGGGAAAGTGTAATTAAGCAGCATAGGATGGTGGTCTGTAGGATGACGTTTGAGATCAAGAAGAGGAAGAGAGTGAGGGCAGAGCCAAAGATCAAATGGTGGAAGTTGAAAAAGGAAGACTGCAAGGTTGAGTTTAGGAAGGAGGTGAGACAGGCACTGGGTGGCAGTGAAGAATTACCAGACAGTTGAGCAACTACAGCAGATGTAGTAAGGGTGACAGCAAGAAGGATGCTTGGTGTGATATCTAGAAGAGGAAGGAGGAAAAGGAAACCTGGTGGTGGAATGGGGAAGTACAGGAGAGTATACAGAGGAAGAGGATGGCACAGAAGAAGTGGGATAGTCAGGGAGATGCAGAAAGTAGACAAGAGTATGAGGCAATAAGGCACAAGGTGAGGCGAGAGCTGGCGAAGGCTAAAGATAAGGCGTATGATGAGTTGTATGAGAGGTTGGACACTAAGGAGGGAGAAAAGGACCAGTAGGGACTGGCTAGACAGAGGGACCGAGCTGGGAAAGATGTGCAGCAGGTTAGGGTGATAAAGGATAAAGATGGAAACATACTCGCAAGGCGAAGGAGAGGGTGTTGAGCAGATGGAAAAAGTACTTTGAGAGGCTGATGAATGAAGAGAATGAGAGAGAGAGAAGTTTGGATGATGTGGAGATAGAGAATCAGGAAGTGCAATGGATTAGCAAGGAGGAAGTAAGGACAGCTATGCAGAGGATGAAAAATGTAAAGGCCGTTGGTCAAGATGACATAACCGTGGAAGCATGGATTTGTTTAGGAGAGATGGGAGTGGAGTTTTTAACCAGATCGTTTGATGGAATCTTGGAAAGTGAGAGGATGCCTAAAGAGTGCAGAAGTGTACTGGTGCTGATATTTAAGAATAAGGGGGATGTGCAGAACTGTAGTAACTACAGGGGGATAAAATTGATGAGCCACAGCATGAAGTTATGGGAAAGAGTAGTGGAAACTAGGTTAAGAAGTGAGGTGATGATTAGTGAGCAGCAGTATGGTTTCATGCCAAGAGCACCACATATGTGATGCTTGCTCTGAGGGTTTTGATGGAGAAGCATAGAGAAGGCCAGAAGGAGTTGCATTACATCTTTGTTGACCTGGCACAAGCATATGGCAGGGTGCCTCAAGAGGAGCTAACGCATTGTATGAAGAAGTCGGGAGTGGCAGATAAGTATGTAAGAGTTGTACAGGATATGTATGACGGAAGTGTGACAATGGTGAGGTCTGCTGTAGGGGTGACAGATGCATTCAAGGTGGATCAGGGATTGGCTCTGAGCTCTTTCTCATTTGCAATGATGATGGACAGGTTGACAGACAGGATTAGACAGGAGTCCCCGTGGACTATGATGTTTGCTGATGACATTGTGATCTGTAGCGAGAGTAGGGAGCTGGTTGAGGAGAACCTGGAGAGGTGGAGATATGCTCTAGAGAGGACAGGAATGAAGTTTAGTAGGAACAAGACAGAATACATGTGTGTAAATGACAGGGAGGACAGAGGAATGGTAAGGATGCAAGGAGTAGAGTTGGCAAAGGTGGACGGGTTTAAATACTTGGGATCAACAGTACAGAGTAATGGGTATTGTGGAAGAGAGGTGAAAAAGACAGTGCGGGCAGGGTGGAATGGGTGGAGAAGAATGTCAGGAGTAATTCGTGACAGACGGGTATCAGCAAGAGTGAAAGGGAAGGTCTATAGAATGGTAGTGAGACCAGCTAAGTTATATGGGTTGGAGACGGTGGTACTGACCAGAAAGAAGGAGACAGAGCTGGAGGTAGCAGAGTTAAAGATGCTAACTAAGATTTGCACTGGTAAGACGAGGGTGGACAGGATTAGAAACAAGTACACTAGAAGGTCAGCTCAAGTTGGATGTTTGGGAGACAAAGTCAGATATGCAAGATTGCGTTGGTTTGGACATGTGCAGAAGAGAGATGCTGAGTATATTGGGAGAAGGATGTTAAGGATAGAGCTGACAGGCAAGAGGAAAAGAGGAAGGTCTAAGAGAAGGTTTATGGATGTGGTGAGAGAGAATATGCAGGTGATGGGTGTAATAGAGCAAGATGCAGAGGATAGAAAGATATAGAAAAAGATGATTCACTGTGGCAACCCCTAACGGGAGCAGCCGAAAGATGAAGAAAAAGTCTCTTCATTGGTTGAAGTGGTGTGGGCATGCGATGATGACAGACAGTGAATATGTGGGTAAAAGAGTGATGGGAATGGAAGTACAAGGGAAAAGAAAATGAGGGAAGCAAAAACAGAGATGGATGGGAAAGTAAAAAAAACTTTTTTTCTTCAGTGTCTCCTGCCTATACATTAAGGAAGCCAGCCCTGACACACACCACTCACTTAGAATGAGAGATAATGCCATCTGTACTCACTTTCCCCAACTCAACTAGTCAATCCAAGCCAAGATCCTTCCAGAGCTCACTGGTGGCCATTGGATTGCTCTTTAAGTGCTTGATCATCTCTCTCTGTCACTCACTTGCATACACAGCACACATATACACACACAGACACACCTTAAGCATGACTTCTCAGGATAGCTCAAACCTTTCTGAAACTGTCTCCTCCCAGGTCTGTATGGCACCAACAGAATTTTATGCCAAAAACAACAGTGGAAGTTTAGAAGTTGAATTATTATATAAGCCATTGATCTCTTGGAGTTTGTTGACTTCTTCATCTTTCTTGCTTTTAACTGAAATGCTTATTTTTTTTTCTATACTTCAGACTCAAAGCTAGTATCCATCCATTTTCTGAACCTGCTTTTTCTGATATTAGTAAGTAGCTTGAAATTTAGCAAAATGTATGTAAAAATATTGAATCTTTAAAATAATTTACTCTTGCTTGCTTTTAAAAGTTTTTTGTGATAAAGTGTTTTTTTACAGTAAATATTTAAAAAGACAAGTCAAGACAATGCCTAAAGAGAACAAAAATTACCCTCCACAAGTCCACCTACCTACACACCCACTGGTACTGGAATCCATGAAAAGACATGCAGAAAGCTAAAGCAAATTAAATATATTTGTAATAAGAAAGTATAAGGAATGCCAATGTGAAATATGCTAACATTTAAAAGGTTAAGTAGTTAAATACTGTTCAATCAGTGTGGCATAATGGTGGGTTATTTTGGTGAGTTTGATTGTCAGTTGGGATTTACATGGTCTCCCCATATCTTGATGACTTCTTTTTCTTCTCATGGTCAGTGATGTACTGCTACTTGGATGGGTGACTGCAAATTGTCCCAATGTCAGAGAATATGTGAGTTAGTGTGCCCAGGGAAGGATTGGCACAGCAAAAATCTTGCCAGTGGAATAATCTCCATCTCCTTGTGACCTTTTATCTTGAAAAAGTTTGTTCAGTAAATAGCGAGATTATCCATCTATCTTACCATTTTTTCTTAATGGGGTTGCTGTGACATGTCAAAATTGACAGGCAGGAAACATCAAAAAACACACACAGGTACATGTTCATTCCATTTCGAATAGTAGTTAAGGCAATGAATTTCAAACTACAGGTGATCAGGTTCAGTTCAGTGTGTCTCTGAGCATGCTACTTAACTGGCCTGTCCTAAATGTATATGTGACCAATTGTATTTGCTTTACGAAATGAAGTTTAGTTTGTTAGCAGGCAGTGTAGCTCAGCGGCTAAGGCATTGAACTCTACACTACAAGGTTGCCTCTTCCTCATTGTGTTATCCTCAGTGAGGCACATAGTCCACCTGAGATCCAATGGAAAAAATAAATAAGCAAGCAATAGCACTGTACTTATGAGGCACATTCAGTTTATTCTGTATAGAAACACATTATATAAAACAAACGATGTGTGCTCTCATACGCTTACACTTCATCCATATTGAATTGATTCTGATCATACCTAGGAGGATTATGCATAGGTGGTGACTCATCAACAGTACCAGGGAATTGATATTTCAAAATTGTCTCTCTCTGGTCCACTTTGGCATTTTCAATCAAGGCCTCTACAACCCTGTATTCCCCATGTAAAATCATTACTTAGACAGTGATGCAGGCTTGTACTATTATAGGTTAATTGCCATGCAAAAGAAGTGAAACGATAAGTATGGAAAACATCTTGTGTAATACATTATCTGTCAGCAAGTGCAGCTGAAAATCTTAAATGACTGTGAGGCCAGTGGCTCTGACCTCACACATTATGAAGACCTTGGAAAGTCTAATATTGGCTCACTTGCAACCCCTGGTCAGAAGAGCACTGGACCCTCTACTGTTTGCCTATAAGGACTACATAGGGGTGGATGCTGTCATCTATTCATACCTGGAGAAACAGGTATAATTCTTGTTATATGTATATATGTGATTTTTTTGTCTTCTGCAGTAACCCTGCAATCTCCTTTGGGATGATAAAATATCTATCAGGCAAAACACTAAACCTACCCTAACCAATGGTCTCTTCCCAACTCCCACCCCTATCTTAGCCCTGTGAGGAATGGTGAGTACAAAGGAAATTAAATAAGCAATGTCTTGCCAAGAATATTAACAAGGGTTAGCGGCAGTTGGACCACTGGGCCAGATAACTTAAAACAATGAGAAACAAAGTCTCCTGTGTCACCAATTCCATCTGTCTAGCTTTCAACCATGTGAGCGGCACATAGCCAGTTATTACTATTAGAACCAGATGATTCCCAACACACAATTTTTGATACAAAATGGTTAATAAAAGAGAACTTTTAGAGATTAGAAGAGAGAGAGTGAGACTCAGGGGATTTCCAATGAGAGGCCAGTGTCAACATTGCTGCAATAAAGCCCAAGGAGAAAAGCAGAAAAGCTCCTGATGTGTACAGGTGAGAAGGTATGAAGATACATGATAGGAAGGTGCATCCACGGATTTGAAAAACCTTGTTGTAAAAGTCTAGAAGTATATGGGTGCCAACCTTGGTTTTAAGTCTAGAGTAATGCCACATCAGGACTAAGGTTATGGAAGTATGAGTTAAATTTCAGAGAGGTGAATGAAAAGACAGGCAGAGAATAGGGAGTTTTAATTGCTGTTAATATGGAACCAGGATTGTGGGTTAGCTGGAGAATTAAACCAGTCCAAATCTGACAAAGGTTGATAGATAGATAGATAGATAGATACTTTATTAATCCCAAGGTTGTATGCACAGTGATAGAATTCTAAGTCAGTTAATGACTGCCTCCACTCCTGCTTGTCACAGATTAATGTAGAGTGCTTTATAGAAAGTATTTTTGTATTCCACAGAAAGTTTGAAAAAAGAAATTATTACCCTGGACCAATATTTGATTGGAGCAATGACAGGAAGCATGCCACCAACTAAATTAAAAACAAATAAAAATATGCAATTTAATAATAGCTAATTAGGAACAAAAGACAGGGAGACAGGATCAAGAGGAAATGAATTCCTGTTCACTCCTTAGAACATGGTTGAGGCAGCAATGTCTTGAACTAATAAAGTAACATCAGTGCTTAGGTATAGAAATTGCCTTGTCAGCAGGATACATGTTAGAAGAGATTGATTTTATAGCTAGAAAAGGATTCATGGGAATTAAATAGCTTAAGGATGTCACAGAGATCCATAGTGGCATTGCTAAGAAAAAGTAGAATATCATCAGTATATATCAAGATGTTTTGTGGGACATTATGGACATTGATGGGGGAAATTGGATACAGTTTATAAAGGGTGACAAGCAAGAAGCTCGGGGGACAGATTAAAGAGAAAAGGAAATGGTAAGAGCCTTGTGTAAGACCTGCAGATTGAAAAAGGTTGAAAATGTCTGAATTAGTAAACATAATTTCTGAAAAAGAGGAAAAATGTGTCTGGATCACAATAATAAATGCCACACCAAACCAAACCAAAAGATCTTAATACCCACCACAGAGAGAATCAATTCATGCAGTCAAATGCCTGCTATGTGTCTTATGACAGAAAAGCATCTGGAAATGGTTAAGTTGGAGCTGTAACAATATTATGAAGGAGGCACAAATGTCTGCATCATAGCAGGTACAAATGTGACTGGTGCGGCTTGGGTTAAATTAATTTGTGGATGACTGATTTCATATATCAGGAAAGAAGCTTCACCAGCAACTTTGCATTAGTGTTTATCAAGGAAAAACAGGCAGTAATTTGAAGTTTGATTGAAGTCACTGAAGAATTAATTTTGTAGATGAAACAGAAAAGTGGAATTAGATAATTGGTTGCAAAATTCTGAAAGGAGGCAGTTTGGGCCTGTTGATTTACCCACAGCATACAAAGCCTAATTAACTCTTATAAGAAGGCTTCTGACTTGGGTAGCTTGGGAAGGGGCAAATGTTCTAGAAAGGAATCAAGTTTATAGGGAGAGGGCAGGTGTTCTCTAAACAATACAGAAAGTCTAAGTATGTATAAGTAAGTAAAAATGTAATCATTTCATTAGATTTAGTGATAATGAGCTATGGTTTAATTTTGATAATTAAAATAGAGGCATAGATTCACATCTCTGAAGTTCCAATAATTTTCAAGGTTTAGTATTGGACATAAGATATTGTGCTCTGTCCTTTGGAGCAGCAAGAAATTTAATTCTGATCTCGTTTGAGTAATTAATAATTCATGTGAAGGATTCAACACACAGCAGCACAAATTATATAAAGAAAGAGCAAAATAGCAAATAAAACACCACAGAATTGAATAACAGGTAAGACAAAACGGAACAAAATCAGACAAACACAAACACAAAAAATGTATCTGATCTTTGTTTTGACTCACCCCACCTTTGTTTTTTGAAGCACTTTTCTTTCTCCTCACTGTGGTGCTGATGCTCTATTTGTGTTTTGGTTGGCATGGATAATTTCACCCCACTTCCATATCCTTAAATATGTCTGTTGTATAAAGGGGTGAAGTCTGATTGGCAATTAGATGCTCGTAGGTGCTGTAGTCAATTGGGCTGCTGTTATTTGAGAGCTAAATATTAGATAGCTACATCCTCAGCCACATTGCTTTAGAATTAGTTCTAGTATAGAAGCCTTGCTACTCAGCTTCTTTTTGTGATCTTTATTGGTTAATTAATGATCTTTTGACCATTCAGTCTTTCAATCGTCTAGTTTTGTCCTTTGCTTTTAGAATTTTCCAGATGGGAAATTATTAGTTTGTTACTTTATTTTGTTTCAGTTCTGTTTAATAATTTACTGCCCCCAATTCTTTTTTTGTCTTTGAATTTTTTTGAGTTTTGAATTGTTTTGTTTAGTTAAAAAATGTATTGAATAGTTAAAAGATTTGCTTGAAGAGGTATTTTTGTGCTTTGGGTCTCTCCATTTGAAGAAATTAATAACACAAACAGTTCAAAGTCAAAAAACTATGTGCAGTTAAGTAGCAAAACATCTCAATGAGAATGATAGATAATTACGTTAGACTGTCATCTAAAGCTGATGTGACTTTTGTTCTTGGGGCATGTCAGAGTTACAGACTGTAATTGCTGATCTTATCGCCAGACCATGCCAATTTAAAGGACTGAAAAACACTGGGAATGTTGCATTTAGAGACAGAGTGCCTAACTTTCAGTACCGTCATAAACCACTATAATGTGGTGCCTGATGGAGCCAGTGCTGTACAAAGGGTAAACTGATATGGCAAGTTCAGCTGCAGTCTCTGCTCTTTTTTCTATTCTGGCATTCCTAATTCCTCATTGTTGCCTTATATGTTTTTTATTTACGGATGAGCATTCATTGGGTGTCAGCACTTATGTACACAGAGCCCATCCCTATAACTAAAGAAAAAATCAAACCTGTTTGGTTTTGTTGGAGAAAGTAGTGGACTAGTTGGAGTGAGTCAGTGGGCATGTTACATTATGTGACTGGCTTAATGGGAGTTTGGCACTGACTGGTTCTGACTCGATTATGTAAAGGCTAAGACTGAAAAACACTGGAAAACTCAGATAATGTAACATAGCATTAAGTTTACCCCACTGGGCATGCAGCCTACTTGCCAATGAACAGGTGAGCAGTAACTGAATGCGGGACTGGGTCTTAGTGGGTGCATCCTCTTTGATTGTACATCATGCCTACAAAGTACATTGCATTCCTCTATATTTCACTAAAAGCTTTACTAATTTCTGTTGTTTAACAACAAAATCAAAATGCATACAATACTTAGATCTTGTCCTCTATCCACTTCTTAAAGATGCTCTATAATTGGTTGATACCACAGAGACCCAGATCAGGGTGATACATGTAGTTTTCAAGAATACACACATAAAAAATAAAAGGAGTTGGATAGTTGTGAGGGAGTTTTATGGGAGAATAAACATGATTGTACTGTAATGCAAGGAGAAACATACCAGTTACTTTCTTAAGAATAAAATGAAAAAGGTGGAATAAATCATTACTGCATCATTCATTAACTAAGACATTATATTTCAGTTTGGCAGGGGCATGTGGGAAAAGATGTTTGACAATCATACAGTATATTTTGTAGTAGGCCTTATTCAGAAACATCTGTGTGTGTAGCTGAAAGCAATATGACCAAGCCATCACTAGAGGTCAGTTTTGGTCCACTGTGGATTGGTGTTTGAGAAGTCATTTTAAAGATCCAGGGGAGGTTGTTTTTTTTACTTAACTGGACACTTTATTCAATATCTAATTGCAGTATTCTCTCTTACTATTTGAAATTTAACACATTCAGTCATCAATTTATTCATTTTAAAATCACTTAATCTAATTAGGCCAAGGGATTTTTATCCATCATGGCAGTATTGGGTACCAACTGTGAATGTGTTCTCAGTGCATCTTAGAGCATTCACAATAGGACACATTAGAGTCACCAACAAACCCAACATGCTTTATGATGATGTAAAGAACCCCACAAAGTAAGAATGTGTAAACCAGACAGGCACTTCCGAGTCCACATTTAAATCCAGAACTGCAGAACAAGTTTGGGTTGGCAGCAGCTGAGCCCACCAGAAAAAAAAATCAATCGTTATTTTATATGGCCCCTTTCAGTGATTGTAATCAGTGAAACTCCAGGTGCCTACTGCGGGTTGCCAAAGGATGTGCCAATTTAAGATGCAGGCTTCTTTAAATTAGGGCAGCACGGTGGCGCAGTGGTAGCGCTGCTGCCTCGTAGTAAGGAGACCTGAGTTCGCTTCCCGGGCTCCTCACTGCATGGAGTTTGCATGTTCTCCCCACAGTCCAAAGACATGCAGGTTAGGTGCATTGGTGATCCTAAATTGTCCCTAGTGTGTGCTTGGTGTGTGTAGGATATAGCAGGTTGGAGAATGAATGACTGGCTTCATTAAATTAAGGTAAAATAAGTCCAAAATAATCTGACTGCTGAAAAAAAAGGGCTAATGCTACTGCACACACTATAACACGTGTGACTTGCAGTTTGTTTTGTATTTATCTTGTGGGTTTTACTCCTGACTTTTTTTAAATACATCTCACATGGAATTGCCATTTCACACTAATGAAGTAATCACGTGTGTAATTGCTTTTAGTATAAAATTTAAAGTAATGCCTAACATAATGTGTCTTTATGTTGTGCCATTTATTTTAATAGGGAACATGGCTTGTAGAACAATGCTGTATGGAAGCAGGTATGCTTTTTTATAACTAATGTTAATTTATTAATAGTCTGAGTGCACAAACAGATTTTTAAAGAAGCCATTGCCACATTTGTTACTCATTAGTATGGTTGTATTTTAAACAATTAACAACCTTTCTTGAGTAATGCCACTATATGGTTGTTATCATTTTAACTATTGACTTAACATTTAGTTGGCTTATCCTGTCTTAGTTATAGTGACACTATGAATGGCACAGCGTCTAATCCCAGCATGAGGAATTTGCATATTTTGCTTACCTTCATGTGGATTTGCTCTCCTCAAGATGTGCAGGATCATTTAACTAGTTACACTAATCTTGCCAAATGTGAGTGAGAGTGTTAGTAGCCTCCAGATTAATATGGACAATAGAGGCTTCTTACGTTTGAAACCTTGAGATAGAATAAGAAGGTTTTAAAAAAATAATGGATAGATGGACCTTTGTTTTCTTTTCTAATGGAAATATTTTATTATCTGTTCTGTCTACTGCTTTCTTTTCTGTGCACAACCCTAAAAACGGAAGACACTCTTCAATGTATACTGCAGTCTACCTGCATAATCCTACTGGGCTGTGCCTGGTCAGCCTCCCAAGAACTGCACCCAATTAGCACACTCACTAGATACCCAAATTGTCAGACTGACATTGGCCAATCTCTTAGTGAACAACAGTCAAATGTCTTCTAAAGATGGAATATTACAACATAAATATACAAATAATCACTATTTAAAGAATGGATTCAGATGGAGCAAAGCAGAAAATGATCCATGGACAAACTAAGGTCAAAAGCAAGATGAGCAGGTAAAAGGCAAAATAATTATGTTACGATGAAAAACAGTGAACTGATAACAAGTGGAGAAACAAAACATATGGAGGCATTTGAAAAATAACTCTGAAGTCGTCAGTTGAAATTTGGTTCGGTCACTGTATCTGTGGAGTTTGCATGTCTTCCTTTTGTCTTTATGGCATTTCTATCGATAGGGTTTTCTTTCCACATCTCAGAGATGTGCAGATTAGGTTGGTTGGCAACTGTACATTGTCTCTGTATTGGTCAGTGTTACCTAAAATCAACTGTTATCCTGGCTAAATTTGACTTCTGCCTTGCAGCTGAAGCTGCAGAAGTGGGCTTTGTGTGTCAGCAGCTCGAGAACAGAATTCAGCGGGTTTGGAGAATGGATGGATGGAAATTTATACAAATGTGTATTGCACTCATACCATTTTGTGCACTGTAGTCCAGTTATCTATCTCTCTCTCTCTCTCTCTCTCTCTATATATATATATATATAGGGCAGTACGCTGCCTCGCAGTTAGGAGACCCTGGGTCCTCCCTGCGTGGAGTTTGCATGTTCTCCCCGTGTCTGCGTGGGTTTCCTCTGGGCGCTCCGGTTTCCTCCCGCAGTCCAAAGACATGCAGGTTAGGTGGATTGGCGATTCTAAATTGGCCCTAGTGTGTGCTTGGTGTGTGGGTGTGTTTGTGTGTGTCCTGCGGTGGGTTGGCACCCTACCCAGGATTGGTTCCTGCCTTGTGCCCTGTGTTGGCTGGGATTGGTTCCAGCAGACCCCCCGTGACCCTTTGTTCGGATTCAGTGGGTTAGAAAATGGATGGATGGATATATATATACATATATATATATATATATATATATATATATATATATATATATATATATATATATATATATATATATATATATATATATATATATATATATATATATAATTTTTTTACCAACTGGCACCCCATCCATATTTGAGCCCTGGATTATGCCTGACACTGGCAGGGTAGGCTTTTAATTGAAATGAGTGAGTATGATAATGGATTGATGAATTCATTTTTTTTGCATTATTTCAAATTCATTTGCTTATAAGTAATCTTGATTTCTTTGTTGTTCCTTTTTTTTGTAGACACCAGGCAATTAACATTGAGGCACAAATATCAATGTGGTCAACAGATTATCAGTTAACAGTATCAATTTCCTCTGGATGCACTGGTTTTCCATTAATCAGTATACTTTAATATTGGGGAAAAGATAGGAAATAAAAACAGATTAATGACTGTGGGTTTCTAATCCTTACTTGTTGTTTTATTCCCTCTAGGAAACCAAAACATTGATGTGAACTTTTGGCACAGTAGAATGATAACTTGAACACATCACAAAATTTTTACTGGTCCATCCATTAATCAAAAGATGTCTCGGTAAAAAAATAGTGACCCCATATAAAAATGGGAATAGCTATGGAAGAAGAAGAATAGCTATGGAGGAAAAAGAAGAAGAAGAAGAAGATTGGCATATAATTGAGAAATTGGTTTGAGTGAAATCCTGCAGCCACTGTGATATTCCAAAACAAGGACTAGACACGTTGGCTCTTGTTAATCTGAACAGTCCATAAAACCTCTGAACAAGAATAAAAAGTGATATAAGGGTCACAGTCAGAATGAATAGCACACTTTGAGAAAGACAGAAAGTTTAAAGAACTAGCACAGTGAGTAAAAAGAAAAAATAAAGCAATGTTCAGGGATGAATGAAGTTGGGAAAATGAGAGCAGAGAATCATGGTAAACAATAAATTGATATCATCGGAGAGATATAAGTTTAGTGCAAAAGACCACTGATTCAAAAACATGGATGGACATGAACTAGATAAAATAGAATAAATTGGGTAAAAGTGGAAAAACAGAATGGTATGTGAACAGCAGTGTTAATTATGGAAAAATAATATACATTTATATGATATTTCTGATCATATATCTCTGATTATATCATATGGTTGTTTTCCACCTTGTATCTAGATAAGCAAGAATAATCACTGACTTCCTGCAATGCTGTATTGGATTAAGCAGGTTTGGATTATACCGTATTATATTATATTATATTATATTATATTATATTATATTATATTATATTATATTATCGCTCCTGCATCCTATACCTAGATGATTGAGTGGATTAAGACTGTTATTTTAAAATGAGTTCATCAAGATCATGGAGATGCAGTTGGAAATGTCAAGGGTAAATTTCACACAAACATTAAGAAGTTTTTCTTTACACAGAGAACCATAGACATGTTGAATAAGCTGTTAAGTAGTGTGATAGACAGGAGGGCTTTAGGGACTTTCAAAACTGGACTTGATGTTATTTTGGAAGAAGTAAGTGGAAAGGAACCGTAAGCTTTGTTAGACTGAATGGTCTATTCGTGTCTAGATTATTCTATTGTTCTAATGAAGCAAGTCTGACAATAAATGCATATTATAACATTCTCAGTTCCACTTAATCCAATTAAGGGTTGTGGGGTACTTAAATTTATGGCAGAAGCACTGGATATAAGATATAAGTTATAATAATTTCTTAGATATAAGAAATTAAGAACACTCTAATTAGCAAACAAAATACTATTTTCTATGAAGTATGTGTTATGTGTACCCTGCCATGCTTACATAATACAAGAGGGGACTACTCATTTTAATTTGTTTTGCCTTGTTTTATTGTTTTATTAAGTAGTCAATGTACAACAGGTTCAGCTCCATCTCTGATGTATGACTACGCAAAAAAAAAACTGTCATTACCGCCATCCCACTGCTTTGCTTATCACATTACTGGAAGCGAAATAATTATTGTTGGTGGTTGTAATAATTTTTATGCAAATTATTCAAGAACAATGATAAAAAAAAACATCATTATTGCTTGAAAGCCTCTGACACTGATTCACTATTGCCAGATATGCTTTTAACTCCTGTTCAGATGTATTACTATGTGAACGTTGTAGTCTCCACAATAAGCAAAAGCAAAATAACCCTAAGTACTGCATATTTAATGAACCATATGCTGAAATAAATATTAACACCAAATAAAAATACAGAGAAATGCTTTATTCAGCAGTTCTCCACAGCCATGCTAGCTCTGGATGCTACAAATGTGATAAAGGCACTTTAATTTGAGCCTGTTAAGGCTGCACCCTTTGGAATGAAGAAAAGCTTATTGAAAAAAAGAAAAAGTACAAATCCTGGCCTTGAGGACTCGGGAGATTTTTTGACCTTGACTTACCTCCGTGAAGAGTAGAGGAAATATTCCGACTTTATTCCCCAGCTTGCCTTCGGCCCAGTTCTCATCAACACGTCTTATCACTGTTATAATGTCATCCTGAAAGGCAAATTGTGGAAGAAAAATAGATTGTTTTAGGCTGGCCTCATGTGATGTTAATTAAGTACATTCAGTATCCAAGAGAGCAGCATGGCTGAAGGTGCAGGTTATCATCAAGAGAGTTCAGTTAATAAAATTTAGTTTGCTTTGGTGGTTAATACACAATAGGCTTTTGATGAAGAAGAAGAACACTGAGCTTGCTGATGCACAAAGACCGTGATGCAAAGCTGTTCTTGTTTCTGTTAGTGTTTTCTACTATCACTTTGTTTGCCACTCTCCCCCAGAAAATTCTGGTAATAATGATATAATTGCAGTGCCAGCCTGCCACATGTTTGTATTTGTGGAAGCAACCTTCAAAGCAGCTTGTGATGAAATTTGCTGAATCAAAGGATAGAATACCTGGCCTCCATTGCAATAAAGAACTGGAGCAAGTTGGGTGCAGGTCCTTTTTGGAGACAGGACAAATCTCCAGTGTAAAGAGAAAGAAGTATTTGGTTCACTGTTCATTGTATGTCTGGGCAGTAAGTGCACACTGTCCAGAGATATTATCCCCAGAGTTAGAAGGGTGCCAATGCTTCCAGCTACTTGAAGAGCTGGATGACGAATTTGATACTATAGTACGGTGGGTAGAACTGAAAATATATAAGAGGACACCACAAAATAACATTGAAAGAAAGAGAGAAGTTGCAACAGCAAGGGACTCAGTAATTAGGAAAATGAAATGTAGTTTTGCAACACTGGTGGGTATCAAAGTGGGTGTGTTGCCTGCACAGAGCATATTTAGAATACTTACAGAATAAACTGCAGGCCAGATAGGTGTGGCCACAGTTTTACTATCCAGTTCAGCAACACATAGCATAATGAGAGGTAAGATGTTTACTTAACAAGATAAATTTAAAGAGACAGGTAAAAAAAAACACTGCAGAAGAACTGAGAAGGTGTTTGTATGCAGCAGTGAAGATCAATAACATTTGAGGTGCAATTGTGGTCTGTGAATTTAATATGCTCAAGTAAATGGCCTGCTTAAGAAATATTATTTTCATACACAATATACAGTATTTTTTATTTTATGCATATTACTATAATATAATATTATAGTCATTTTTCCTTTTTATTGTGCATTGCTTCCCTTTTTTTCAAGCTGTATAAAGTAAATCTGTCAGAAAGTATACAGTTAGGTCCATAAGTGTTTGGATAGTGACACAATTTTCATAATTTTCTTCTACAGGGTGGTCCAGATCTAATTATGCAGATCCAGATCATCTGGATGACTTTGATTTATGTGGGGACGATTCCAGCTCAGCACAAAGACGATTCTTCATGTTGTCAGTTTGGTCTGGGATTTTTTGGGTGATTTTCTATGTAATAAACTTAACAAGTAGCAGCGTAATGAAAATTGCACAATTAGATCTGGACCACCCTATATATGCCACCACAATGGATTTGAGATGAAGAAATAATTACATGATTGAAGTGTAGGCTTTCAGTATTAATTCAAAAGGTTTACAGAAATATCATATGAGCCATTTAGGAATGACAGCCAATTTTATACTTGACTCCTGGTCTGGTTTCTACCTCTTATCATTGTTAAGTGGCAGTTCTCCCAGGCGAACAGTGCTGCAGGCGTGTCAGCTACTTGTATCTGTTTGGCACTATGATTAGCTGGGGATCAGTCTGCTGAAGCTGGAACCTCACATTCGTCTGACAAGTCATAGTCCAATACTGTATAGAGAGAATAGGCAAAACGTCATCCATGGAGTATTTTGCTTTACACGCCATTTTTGCCATTGTTTGTGCCTTGCATTGTTTTTGTAGGAAATCTCGGTCAAAACCAATGAAGCTAACTTTCCTTCTAGCAACGAGAGTCCAACTAAAATGGTTGGTTTTGTCGCTTGTTTGTTCGCTTACAATTGATTACCATCGTCAACTCCTCCTTTTGACAAAAGTTTACATCAGCCCTCAAAGAGTTAAAGAGAAAGAACACAGTGATAAGGTCAGCAACACCAGAAGGCCTAGACAACCATGGAAGAGAACTGTGTTGGATAATCACAGAGTTCTGTCCTTGGTGAAGAAAAAACAATTCACAACATTTAGCCAAACCAAGAACACTCTTTGGGATGTAGCCTTATCATTGCCAAAGCATAAAACCAATAGAAGACTTCACGAAAGTAAATACAGAAGGTTTACCACAAAGTATAAACCACTGGTAATCCTCAAGCACTGGTAGAACAGATTAGGCTTTGCCAGAAAATATAAAAAAAAAAAACAGTCCCGTTCTAGAACAGTTTTTTTTTTTTATTTATTTTTATTAATTTTATTACAATCCATACAAAGCAATCAAGTTTTTACAAAAAGAAAATTTGAGTTAAGAACAGATCGATCCCAACCCCTGAGAGAGAGCAAGCCAAATGCGTAAAATTTAAGGCTTGTAAACGTACCTAAATTAATAAATTCTCTGTGCTTTGTGAACTTATTTTAAAATATTACTGATTAGATTCTGCCATGTTTTGAAAAAGTCTGTACGGATCCTCTAACTGAGTATTTGATTTTTTCCAATTTCAAATAATATAACACATCGGTTTCCCACTGACTTAAAAGAGGAGAGTTTGGGTTCTTCCAGTTTATCAGAATAAGTCTGCGTGCCAACAGTGTAGTGAATGCAATCACAATTTGTTTGTCCTTCTCCACTTTAAGACCCTCTGGAAGAACCCCAAACACAGCTGTTAATGGGTTAGGAGGGATTGTGAGTCCAAGGCTGTCTGAGAGGTAATTAAAATTTTTGTCCAGAATAATGTTAATTTGGTGCAGGCCCAGAACATGTGACCCAGTGAGGCTGGGACTTGGTTGCAACGTTCGCAGGTTGGATCATGCCCTGGAAACATTTTGGAGAGTTTTAGTCGAGACAGATGTGCTCGATATATAATTTTGAGTTGTATAATTGTATGCTTTGCGCATATGGAGCTTGAGTGAATTCTCTGCATTGCTACTTTCCACTCCTTTTCTGATATATTAATTGAGAGATCTTTTTCCCAGTGTCCTCTTGGATCTTTGAAAGGAAGGGATTGTAAAATGATTTTATATATTGTAGAGATGGAGTCTAATTCCTTGAAATTGAGCAATATTTTTTCCAGCATGGATGAGGGTGCAAGATGAGGAAAATCTGGAAGGTTCTGTTTAACAAAGTTCCTGATTTGAAGATAGTGAAAGAAATGTGTAGCTGGAATGTTAAATTTGGAATGTAATTGTTCATAGGATGCAAAGACGTTGTCTATATAAAGATCTCTAAGCAAGTTAATTCCAAATTTTTCCAGATATTAAAACTGCATATGTTTGTGAAGGTTGAAAGAGGTGGTTCTCTTGCAGGGTGCCACAGATAGAAGCTTCTCCGTCTTAAAATGCTTTCTACATTGGTTCCAGATTCTAAGTGAGTGGAGCACAATTGGGTTATTAGTGTATTGCCGATAACGTGTGTTTATTGGAGCACAGAGCAAGGAATACAAAGAAGTACTGCAGGATTTTACTTCTATTGCGGTCCAAGCCTGTGTATGTTCTTCTATTTGTGTCCAGGTTCTTATCGCCTGTATATTTGCTGCCCAGTAATAAAACTGGAAGTTAGGTAGAGCCATGCCGCCTTCTGCCTTTTGTCTTTGTAGGGTCGCTCTTTTGATGCGTGGATGTTTTGAATTCCAAATAAATGAGGTTATTGTTGAATCTAATTGCTTAAAGAATGATTTATTAATGTATATTGGTATGTTTTGAAATAAAAAAAGGAGCTTAGGAAGAATATTCATCTTAACAGTGTTAATTCTTCCAGCTAGTGTGAGATGAAGGGTTGACCATCTATGCAAGTCTTGTTTAATTTTTTCCATGCAGACGCAAATTTTGTTGATAAAGAGCTTTATGTTTACTTGTGATGTTTACCCCTAGGTATTTAAACTGTTCTGCAATGATAAAAGGTAGGGTGTCTAATCTAATATTATATGCTTGAGAATTCACTGGAAAGAGTACACTTTTATTCAGATTAATTCTGAGACCAGAGATCTTTTGAAATTCTGTGAGTGCTGCTAAGACTGCAGGCACAGAATTTTCTGGGTCCGATATATACAGTACCATATCATCTGCATATAATGAGATTTTCTGTTCCAGTCCTTCTCTGCTAATCCCCTTTATCTGATCAGTATTTCGACAATGTATTGCCAGTGGTTCAATGGCAATGCAAACAGCAGCGGTGACAAGGGCATCCTTGTCTAGTGCCACGTTCTAGTTTAAAGTAGTCTGAGCAAATGTTATTGATGCAAACTGAAGCTTCTGGGTTAGTATACAGTAATTTAATCCATGCACAAATGTTCGGGCCAAACCCAAACTTCTCCAATGTAGTAAAAAGGTATTTCCATTCAATCATGTCGAATGCTTTTTCTGCATCCAATGATAATAATATTTCTGGGGTGTTTGATTTAGTTGGTGAGTATATTACATTAAACAGGCGAAGATTTGAAGATAAGTGTCGGCCCCTAATAAATCCAGTTTGGTCTTGTGATATTACGAGGGAGCACTTTCTCCATCCTTCTAGCTATGATTTTAGAGAGTATTTTAACGTCGTTATTCAGAAGTGAAATTGGTCTGTATGATGCACATTGTAATAAGTCCTTATTTTGTTTTGGAAAGACAGTGATTAGTGCTTGGCGAAAGGTTTGTGGAAGAGATTGGTTATCTCTGGCTTCTGTAAATGTTGCTAATAGGAGGGAAGCTAGCTGAGCGGAGAATTTCTTGTAAATCTCTGCAGGGTAGCCATCAGGGCCTGCTGCTTTTCCACCTTGGAGTGACTTTATAGCATCCAGTAATTCTGATAATGACAGAGGTTTATCAAGTTCCTCTACACTAAAAGCGTCTATTTGTGGTATCTGTAATGTATCCAGAAATGCATTAGATTGTATATTGTCTTCTTTAAACTCAGTAGTATATAGGGATTTATAGTAGTCTCTGAAAGTGTGCATTATATTTTTGTGTTCGATGATTTTATCTCCGTTCGTGTTAGTGATTACCGAGATTGCGTTGCACTTCTTGCTTGTGAATTTGTTGAGCTAAAAGCTTATTAGCTTTCTCCATGTTCATAGTAATGATGTCTGGATTTGTAAATTAGTTGTTCAGTTTCTTTAGTTGTCAAGAGGTTTAATTCTGAATGTAGAGCCTGCCTCCTCTATGTAGAGTCTCGCTTGGTAGTCTGGCATGTTCTTCATCTATTTTAGTAATTTCGCTTTTATCTCTGCTACTTTCTTGCTTCGGATTTATTTCTGTGGGAAAGATATGAGATAATCTGTCCTCTTAAGAAGGCCTTAAGAGTTTCCCAGAGTATTCCTGCAGAGATCTCAGGGGATGTATTTGTCTCTAGAAAGAATTTGATTTGTTTGGATATAAATTCAGTACAATTCTCGTCAGCTAATAGAAGCTGGGTGAGTGTATGGGGCTTAGTAATTTCAGCTCCAAGATCATAGGTGCATGGTCCGAAATAACAATAGCATCGTATTTACAAGATTTAATCTTAGGCAAGAAGTTATTGTCTATAAAGAAGTAATCAATCTTGAGTAGCAATGATGTACTGGTGAGTAGAAAGAATATGTTCTTGAATTTGGGTTTAAAAACCTCCAGGGATCTGATAAGTTGTGATCAGTTATAAACTTTGTAATTATCTTTGCAGTGTTAGATGCGTTCCCCTGTGGAGGAAGTCCTATCTAAAAGTGGATTTAAAACACAATTAAAGTCCCCAGCCATTATAACTTTATGAGTGTTCAGATTGGGAATGGATGCAAATAAATTTTGTATAAATTCCTTATCATCAACATTAGGTGCATAAACATTTATCAAAATCATTTTACAGTTAGATAAGTCTCCCATGACCATTACATATCTCCCTTCAGGATCCAATACTACATCTGATGCTACAAATGGTACTGTTCTATGTATGAGAATTCCCACCCTCTAGTTTTCTTTGTAAAACTAGAATGGAACATTTGGCCAGTCCAGTCTTTTTGCAGCCGGAACTGATCCTTGCTTAGTAAGTGGGTTTCCTGTAAAAATACTATTTTAGCATTTAGACCTGTTAGGTGAGAAAGTACTTTCTTTCTCTTTAATTCGTGATTCAGGCCTTTAACATTCCAGCTTACGAAGTTAACTGTCCCATCATGGAGACACTGATTCTGAGTTTTTGATGTCATTTTATAGTCTTAACTGGAAGTGAGATAGTTTAGGTCTTAATTTCCTATTTCCCCAAGAGTTGTTGCCATGCAGCTTATTATTACGTTGATAGTTATAATTATAAAGATTGAGATGATAGATTAGGTATAGATCAAGCCTGCTCTCTTTCTCTCCCCCCCTTAACCCCCCACCCTCCCTTTTGCCTCCCCAAGTGAGGCTAAAACCCACTTCACGCAGTCCCAGTCCTCTGACATACCCAGAGACAGAGCACGTCCAAAGCACAACAAGCCCCCAATTCAGCGGTGCTTTAGGTTTAAAAGATAGAGATATCTGTTACCAATATAGTCTTTAAAAGAAAAAAAAAAAAAAAAAAAGAATTTTGCACTTAAAATATATATATATAGTCTTCAGCAATTTTAGTGCATTAAGATGATACACCCAGATAATAAACCCGGTGATGGTGTTAAAGATGTGTCCAAAATAAGCATAACAAGTCTTAATGCAGTAATAGCAATAACAGTAAACCAAGGGTATGATATTGAGCAGTCTCATTTAGGGTAGAGATGAAATAATTAGAAAAGAAAAAAAAAAAAAGGAGGAAAAGGTAATTAAGCACAATAAAACATAAACAGATAGCGCCCTAGTAATACTAAGTAATAATAAGAATATATGAGAATATATGCTGATAAAAAACCCGTATTTTAAAACGAATAGATCATACAGTAGATTATTAATCCTTGCTTTATCATTTACCGCCATGACTCACAATTATGTATCAGAATAGTCCGGATCAGCTTTCTTAATTCATTTTCTGCTTCTTCCTTGCTAGCGAAGACATAGAATTGACCCTGCCATTCCACTTTCAGTTTTGCGGATACAGGAGGCTGTATTTGACACTGGCTTGCCGTAGCCGCTATTTAATATTATAGAAGGCTATGTGTTTAGTAGCTGTTGCTGGAGAGAAGTCAGGGAAGATACGAATCTGGTTATTTTCATATATAATATCTTCCTTGTTTCTGAGGAGTGCCATCACCTCTAGCTTAAATGATAATCGTTCAAAACGAACTATAAAAGATCTTGGTCGGGTCTGACGGTGTTTGATCGCGTGATGCGTAAGCGCTGCTATCTCAGATTCTGCTTTAAAGTCGCCCCGATTATTTTAGAAAAAAGTTCAGCTGCGAATTCAGGATTTGAACTTTCTCGATTCTTCGGCAGACCTTCAATTCTGACATTATACCTTCTACTCCCATCTTCTAAAGCAGCCAGTCTGTCTCCAAGTTTTTCTCCGAGTTTTTTGCATTCGGAACTGACATTTACTGCTCTTTCCTCGGCACTGGCAGCTAAATGTTCGGCCATTTCAATCTGATTCGTGAATGTCTCCTTGAAATCCTCCAATTGATCAGTAAGCGTAGTGTCCAAGAACAAAACTTAAAAGAAGTGGTGAGGCGGCCTTCTGCTGCTATGCACCTAAAATCTGGAATAGCCTGCCAATAGGGATTCGCCAGGCTGATACAGTAGAGCACTTTAAAACACTGCTGAAAACACATTACTTTAACATGGCCTTTTTATAACTTCATTTTAATCGTAATTTAACTTAATCCTGATACTCTATATGTTTAATCTCCTCAAAATAACTATTCATGGTGGCTCTAAAATCGGTACTGACCCCTAGTCTCTTTTCTGTTTCTTTTCCGGTTTCTTTGTGGTGGTGGCCTGTGCCACCACCACCTACTCAAAGCTTCATGATGCTCCAACAATGATGGATGGATTAAAAGGCAGAAGTCTACGTGACCATCATCATCATCAAGCCCTTCCGTGAGAATCCTAAATCCAAAGAGGACTGTTTCATTTATGTTAGGTAGAATGCCCAGAGGGGACTGGGCGGTATCATGGTCTGGAATCCCTACAGATTTTATTTTTTCTCCAGCCGTCTGGAGTTTTTTTGTTTTTCTGTCCCCCCTGGCCATTGAACCTTACTCTTATTCGATGTTAATTAATGTTGATTTATTTTGTTTTATAATTGTGTCTTTCATTTTTCTATTCTTTAATATGTAAAGCACTTTGAGCTACTGTTTGTATGAAAATGTGCTATATAAATAAATGTTGTTGTTGTTGTTGTTGTAAGCGTGCTCAGTTTAACCGAGTTTTCCTGAATGCGCTCTTCAATTTTACCCAGCACCTGTCGAAGCTCTTGACACAGCCATTCATTGGCCTGTTTCATCTCCTGTTTCAATTCCTGCTTCAGTCTCTCAAGTGCCTTTGCCGTTGCTTTCTCATTAGCCTTCTCGCTTTTCTTTATATCTTGCGTGAGCTCAGCGAGCAACACCTTCAGTTCAGATAGTTCAATTGTGCCTTCTTGTACCGTAGATAAAGCAGCAGACTTTGCTGAAGCCGGTGTCCCCGCTGCTCCAGGCTCGCGTAATTGAAGCCGCGGACTTCACGGCCCTTTCCAGTTTCAGGTAATCTTCTCCAATCGGAGAGCTATCCAGATCTGCACGCACAATTGCACCTTCGCTCCCCTTTTTGCTCTCAGCCGGCCACGATGTAGCGGACCGTGGTCCCAAGGAGTCTGTGCTTTCGCCTATCTGATTCAGGTCTGTCTCTGAAAGGCCGTATCTTGAACTGGGGCTTGCTGATCGCAGCTTGGATGTAGCTTTAGTTTTCGATTCTTTCGAACCCCCCTTCTTGTTGGCCATGTTTATATGTGCTAACATATACTGTAGCAGTCCCTCTCAGGTTGAATAAATACAGGATATCTCAGGATAATAAGCAAATAATATGAAAAATAACAACACTGCTGGCGGAGCTCCACTTCAGACGTCCATCTCTCTCCTCAGTTGGAACAGTTTTCTTTGGACAAATGAAATTAAGATCAATATACTGTATACTAGAATGATGGATAAAGAAGAGTATGGAGAGGAGACGAAATGGCTTATGATCTGTAATATACCACGTCATCTGTGAAACAGATGGTGGAGGCAGTGTTATGGCATGGGCATGCAAGACTGCCAATGGAAGTGGGTCTCTGGTGTTTATTGATGATATAACTGATGACAAAAGCTGCAGGTTGATTTCTGAAGTGTACATGATTCAGACAAATGCTGTAAAACTGATAGAATGATGCTTCACAGTACAGATGGACAATAAGCTACAACATACTGTGACAGCAAGCCAAGTGGGATATTCTTCAATGACCAAGTCAATCAACCAATCAGCAGGGTGGAAACCCAGCACTTGGAGAAGGCAATGGGGTCCAGACTTCAGGCAGTCATTGACGGCAAAGGATTTTCAATCACGTTTTGAAAATGATCGTTATATTCATGATTATGTAATTTTGTCCAAATACCTTTTGAGCCCCTGAAAAAGGGGTGACCATGTATAAAAATGTCTGACTTTTCTAAATGGCTCCTACATTGTTTTTGTTAAAAACTCCTTGAATTAAAGCTGAACGTCTACACTTCAATCACATCTTGATTGCTCCATTTCAAATCCATTGTGGTGGCACACAGAGCCAAAATTATGAGAACTGTATCACTGTCCAAATACTTATGGACCTAAATGTATCTTGATCTGTGCCAGGAGAGATGTCAAGAAAGTTCTTTGTTTTGCAGAGATTTTTTAGAAAAAGGATTGTGACACTCCCAGTTAGATACCTAGTTCTTTATTTACCAAAACATTATTATCTTAAAGTTACCAAAAGTGTTACCTTACCCAATTATTTTAACACCCCATAATATCTGGAACCAGGTCATGCTGGAGACGTGCTTTCCCCTGGTATTATTAACTTCCTTCTACTGTATGTATAACCTTCCATACTCCAAACTTGTGCACTCACTCACAGCTTCCAGAGAACACAACAGCCAGCGTACCATGAGAACCTCACTTAACTTCTCAGTTCATCTCTGTTGACTTTTATTGTGGGACTCCCAACTCTCTTTAATACAAGCTACATAACAATGTGTTATTGTGTTTTGTGGTTGTTATATGATGTGGACATTTCCACAGTATTATTCCTTGCATTGAACCTGATCCATTTATGTTGATGGCTCCTGTTGCCTCCCTGTTGAGTGCCATTTTGAGCAGGACTGAAGATTCTGACATGTTAAACTATTCATAACTTGTTCTATATGATTTAAAGAACTTTATTACAAAACATAGGCAAATTAAAGAATATAATAAACTTATTAAACTTGGCCTAACATTTTTCAAAAAATGCCATTTCCTTTACTCTAAGCCTATGTAATTATATCTTGCTAAAATGGTCAAAAGACTGTTGCTCAACAGGCATTATTTGACCCAACACCCTTTACAAAATTAAAACTAGAAGCAGGACAGATTAATGGAGCACCTACTTATTGTACACAAAGGCATGATTAATCAACTAATACTTACACTTTAATACATGCATTTACATATTATTACACAAATGGCTCTTACACCTGGCAAGTCGACATGCAAATCTGGGACACGTGTCATCATCAATGTGACCGATATTGATATCTGATATTTCAAATTCTTCCAGAGAAAAAGACTTTAGCTCTCAATATTGTTAGTATTTTCTGGGGGAAATTTCTGTTCCTTTACTACAATTAATGGATTTGTGTCTCCTGTCATGATCTATCTTTTCCTTATAAATTTTCTTATCCACTAAAATTGTTGTTTTAGGGGTTTTAAAGGTCAATGAATCTAAGTGTTACATTTATTTTTAGAAAAGATGCATTTTTCATTTAGATAAAAATGAATAGCATTCTCCCATGGCGCCATTTTGTGATCTTTGTTGTGTATGTCGCCCAGCAGTTTCTAGGTCAACTGGGAGGGTGCAGAATGTGACATCATGGGGTCAAAGGTATAAAGGTCATTGTCTGACATTTTCTGGTTTGCCCGAGTTGGTGGATGGATATTCAAAGAAATCTTAACATGGCAGTTGTGTGATTAATTTAAAAGCTCTTTGGTTACAAAGTCATTTCTATTTTTGATTACAATTTTCTATACATCTTTCTTTTTAGGTCCATTTATATATATTAATCTAGCTTTTGACCCGTTTCCCTGTTTTTTTACTATGATTCCTGTTACACATCCTGGGCCTTGTTATCTGGATTCTTCATTACGTGATTTTGACCTTAACTTGCTTTTTGACTGTTCTATCTTCACATCCTGATTTCTAATTTATGCTGCTGCCTGCCTGTGCTGGCTGTGCATCACCTTTAGGCTACGAAATCCTACATTACTTCCCGACTTAAGTTTGTGCTTCACATCATGAACTATATTTATTTATCTCATGTATTCACGGTTACAATCTTGGCCTTTTTATTGTGACTTTGAGTATTCTTTCTATTCGCCCAGTGCAATCAGTACACATATACCTCTTTGATCGTGTTCTTGACAACTAGGCACCCCATCATACAGCAAAAGATAAAAGTAATACCTTTAATTTCACAAAAACAAGAAAATAATGAAGCAAGAAAAAAAATCAAAATGGGCAATGATTGATGAGTAAACTGGATGAGTAAGAAGATAACAAAAAAGCAGCTTCATTACCATCTCTAAGACTGATAACAGCATTAACTGTAATGCCTAGGAACACATGAGAGCTACAATCAAGAGAGAAATTAGAAATGCCAAAAAGCAGGTTGGAGATGCATTTTGCTAGCAATGCAAATGTCAGCACTAAGAGGTTTTTCAGTATTTTAGCAGCAGTGTTAGGGGCCGCTTGGGCAAATAAAATCTGGAGATAAGGAAGTAGGAATTATAGTTCATTCTTATTTTTTTGAGGTTTTCACTAATGTGAATGTCATTAGTAAGCTAAAAATCAGTGAGAATATGCAGGTTATATTAAGAATGTTGAAAGTAATATAATATAGACTGATGTTTTTTGGTTGCTTATGGAAAAGTCATCTCTGACAAAGGTGCACTGGAATCATCGGATAGAAGGGTCTGTTCGTCAGATTGGGTGGCCCAGCACTGACTCAGCTCTGAAATGGCCAGTAGTGGGGAGACTCTAAACAAATCTGTATCCTATATTGTGGTAGTTCTGTAATTAGTGAATTTTATAATTTATTCTTGCATTTTGCTTTGTAGTTTGTACTATTACTATTGTATTTTTGAGGTGGTAATGATAGATTGACCATCTAGCTCTATGAAGAGCATTACTTGTGTTCTGTTTTCTGTGTTGTATTTACCCCATTGTTTGACACCCACCTGGAAAGGGGTCTCTCTCCGAATCTCCTTTCTCAAGGCTTCTTCAATTTTTTTCCCCTTCTGTCTTCTTAGGGAGTCAAGACTGTTGTTAAAAAACCCGTTAAAGCCTATTGTGGCATTCCTTGGGTGATTTTGGGCTATGCAAGAAATAAATTGTTATTGATGCAACTTGTGGCCACCAGGGGTTACTAGAGCGCCCCAAGGTCAAGACACAATATAATATCAGACGTTATATGAATTAAATAAAAGGTATTTTTTCACACGAAGCACCTCTTCACAATCCTCCAGTAATCAGCCCATAAACAATATAAATAAATTCCACAATTACTTTTTCTCCTCTACCTCCCACTGAGTGTTGGCTGCTGCCTTCCGACTCAAATAAGGCAGCAGGCTTCCTTTTAAACTAGACCCAGGAACAATTACAGAGCATTTCCTGGTTGTGTGGAAACCACAGCAGCTCCCTCTGGTGGTTTCCAAAGAACCCCATTTCCAGATTCCAACTCCCGTGCCACTGTGTTTAGGTTTAGGTTAAAGGGACACTGCCAGCTGTTGGATGGGGGAATTAGCTGCTCCCAGTGAGTTTGTTTACCTGTTCCTTCCATAATGGCCTCCTGGCCAGACATGAATCATTCCTTTATTCTGGCCAGGATGCATAAGCTTCCTCTCTGGCAGTTACAAATTAAAAACAAAAAATTAACCATGGCCAGTACACAACCTAGTCGAAGGGAATATTGATAATTTATTTGTCTGTTCGTTAATAAACTTGCTTATGCTTGATAAAAGTTGCATGGGGTAGATACATATCCAGACAGTATTGGGCTTAATGCTAGAACCAGATCTGGGTGGGATGCCAGTCCTTTGGGGGCTTTCTCTTTACATAACCAATTCAGAGTTATCAATTATCCTGACACATAGAGTACATTTAATAAAATGATGTAGGAAAACAAACAGACTCCACACATAGAGTGTCTGGGCCAGGACACAAGAACCCAGGTGTTTAGAACTATGAGGCAGTCCTCCATTGATCATATAGTAAATGACATTTATGTCATTTAGACGGAGCTCTCCTTCAGAAATGGATCAGGAAATTTTCTTTTTTTTTTCTATAATGTGTGAGCACCTGACCTATCTAATGACTGTAGATTCAGCTATAAGCGTTGTTGCATTTTTCAATGAAATGCTTCCATTTACTAATATATGTGAGCTAAATGGGCAGTGGGTTTTAGGTTTTGGGGGAAAGAGAAAGTAGAACCTTAATATAACATTGCAGTGGTTAAGAAGATTTAAGCTAATCCTAGCAGCATTAGGGGCAAGTCAGGAATCAGCACAGAATGGTGTGCTAGACCCACTTTCACCCTCAAACACACACCGAGTTAAAATCACCAGGTGAGCTAACAGGCACATCTTTGGGACACAGGAGAGAAAAACAGATGTACCCAGAGGAACACCTACACAAACATGGGGAGAATGTGCCCATACCCCACATAGACAGTGACTAGATGTGGGATTCAAACCCAGGACTTTGAATCTGTGAGGCAGCATGAAAGTTAGTTATGAAGGCTGAAAATTAAAGCAAACATTTGTTCAGTTTCATTTGCAAGTTAACAGACTATACCAGGGGTCCTCAATCCCAGTCCTGGAGCGCCGCAGTGGCTGCAGGTTTTTGTTCTGACCTGGTTGCTTAATTAGAAAGCAATTCTTGCCAATAAAGCACTAACAAGCTATGAAATTAAATTAACTCTGCTATGTCAGGTCATTCTCATATCCTAGATTTTCTTTCCCTTTCTATCATGCAAATGATTTGAAGGCTAAAATGGACGAGTAATTCTCAGTCCTTCACTTTTTTCTCTTCATTTTTCTTCCAAGTATTTAATTAAACCCAATAGTGCAGATAAATACACAAAGGTGTAAATGTAAATAAGCTAAATGGAGAAATGCTGCTCTCTCTTGTCATTTGCATGTTATTGATAATAAGGAGCAATTAAAATAGCTGTTTAAGACAAAATTAAGCAATAAGGGCTCAAAATCACTAAAGTGAAGCAGAAGTGTTACTTTGGCAATAAGTGCTTTTTATTAAGCAACTGGGTTGGAGCAAAAACCTGCAGCCACTGCGGCTCTCCAGGACCGTGATTGAGGACCCCTGGACTATACCCATTAATTAGATCAATGCCCTCAGCGAACAACATTAGGGGAAAAACTCAGACTGGTGATCTTTTTGAGTCTTAAGTCTGCTAAAGCAAGCTCCTGGATTTACAAGGCTTACTGTATAGTAAAAGAAATGTTATATTCTTGGATTAAAAATTCCATTTACAACAAATGATCAAGTCTGGTATTTATGGCACAGATTAGCATAGTTGAGATTGAGTAACGACTGTGAATTGCTCCTATTATCTTCCTCAATTTTTAGCTCTGCCTTCTTTCCAGTAATTACAAGGCAGTAATTTATGACAAAGAATGGATGGATACATGGCACACATACCCTTTTATTAAAAAAACAAGCCTGCAATCTAAAAGTCATTGCACAGCATGGATTTTCAATCAAAACGCTTTCAGAGACTTGTGTTTTATACTCCTCCTACTCATGAACAAATACAATTTGTAGGCAGGATGGGAATAAAAATATCTGAGATAAATTCCATTTGTGTCACTGAGATATGTGAAGAAATGTAATATACGGTTGGGTGAGGCACTAGGGTGTGGGTGGTGGAGGAATATACGTCTTTGTTCATCACAAAATGATGATTCTTACCTGGGAATTTGCTGTGTTCTGGGAATGGAAAGCTTGTGCATTTTCAGGACAACTCGATCTAAAATAATGACTCCACTCTGTAACTTCAAATCACAGGGGGAGATGATGGGAGAGTTACAGAGGGAGCTAAAATACAGCTTATACTTATCTGCTGAGTCACATCTGGTCTCTGGAACTGCAGCAGCTTTGTATGGAAATGCACACCTTACGATCAACTCTTTGAATGAACAATTTTAAATGAAGGCTTACTGTAAATTAGAAATATTTCAAAACCAATCCATCACATTTTCTTTACATTTTTGGCCACTCTTAGAGACAGCGCTTGTCTCGCTACTTTTCTATACTCAGTCGCTGTTTGGGCAGCCTGGGGGAAATGTCTTCAACAAGGCATATCTTAAGTAAATGAACATTTGCGGTGCATAGTGCTGGAAAAAAATTAAGGATGGTGAGTCAAGACTCAGGAGATAAGTGGAGGGCAGAGACTCACTGGTATAATTTGAATATGGAATAAACAAGACAAACAGGCAAGCCTTTTGTGGGTTTTTGAGAGTTGTGGCTGAGTGTTTTTCTGTTCATGTCCTCCCATAACTGCATTGTCCTGCTGGTAAGTTTTATTCAAGGCAGGTGTGAAAACCATAGATACTGGATTTTTACTTACATGTTTGTGCAGAATTTGTATCATAGCTTATGAAACAGTACCATGTCAGGAGGTCGGCTGGTGAATAAGAGAGAAAGGAGAACTACAGAGGTATGTGAGGATATGTATGAGGGAGTGAGGACTCGGGTTAAAAGCAGTGTTGGTGTAACAGACAAGATCTCAGTTAGATAAGGTCTGCACCAGGGATCTTCTTCAATTCCTTACTTCTTTGATCTGGTTATGGATGTGTTGACTTCTGGGATAAAAGACCAATCCTTCTGTTGCTTGTTTTTGCTGAGAAACATACTCTAGATAGATAAGATAGATAGATAGATGGATACTTTATTAATCCCAAGGTGAAATTCACAATTCAATGTATTGTTGAGTTGTACCAGAAAGGAGAAAGGGAAGAGGAAGCTGGAAGAATGGAGAATGGTTTTGGATAATAGAGGACAGAAGATAATTGGGAAGAAGACAGAATATACTATGTGAGATTTAATGATGATCAGTATTCAGAAGTCTGCAAGGAGAGCTATTGAAAAGAGTGGCTAAGTTTAAATACCTAGCACCAATGGTAGCCCAAGATGGAGAATTAGATGTGGAGATAACCCACCGTATCAGGAGTATTGTGTGGTCGAAGAATTAAAGCAAAGATTAAAGGTAAGAGTTTTAGGACAGTGGTAGGAACAGCAATGATGCATGGAGCTGATACATGAGTAGTAAAGGGATCACAGGAGAAGAAATTGAATGTGGCAGAAATGAGAAGGTTAAGAAATTAAACAATCAGAGGTACAATGAAAGTGGGAGAGGTATCTAAGAATGTGCAGGAAAGTAGCTTGAAGTCATATGGACATGTGATGAGGAGAGACAATTAATTTGTAGGAAAAAGAGTGATGGAAATGAAAGAACAGCAGAAGAGAAAGTGAGGGAGAAGAAATTGGATCGGAGGTAGATGGATAAAATAAAAGAAGATTTGAAGCAAATGTTTTTGACTGAGGAGGAAGGGTAGGACTGAACACTATGGAGAAGGCTGACAAAGCACATCGACGACACATAAAAGTGAGAAAAGATGAAAAGGATGAAGAAGGCATGGTTGCATAGTAGTGTCTGCCATAATGTTTTACAGAGTTGACATCTGTCTGTGTGGAGTTTGCATATTCTCCATGTTTGTTTGCTTTTTTTCTCAAGTTACTGAAAATGCCATATTCTACTGTATGTCTGGTTAATTGAAAACTCTAAACTGGCTGTTAGTGAATGAGTATACCCTGGGCTATACATTAAGAAAATCCACAGTAACAAATGGAGAAGAGCTTCTATGGATTGTCAGTGGTGATCTGGGGTATTAAGCTCTTTGGTGTAGAAAGTTTCTTGGAAAAAAACTGCTCTGAAGCACTAGAACAAGGTTCAAGACAATGGGAACCTAGTGTTATACCCTCAAGCTAAAAAGTAATACCAAGTTCAACCAGGGAGGGAACATCACTTATACAAAAGGGAAGGCAGTCTGTAATGTAGATTAATATTTAATATTTTGATAATTGCTTGTAAATTGTCTTTTAAGATATTTAAAATAAAGAAGCAACTTTCTGTAGTTAAGCTATTGTAATTTCGTCCCCCCAGAGTTTTAGGAATGTGACTACTGTTAAATTTCTGCTGTGGCCATTTGTGAAAAGAAGAGGAGGAAATGAACAGGGACAACCAGGGTATGACTTGATTATCTATATATAATTTCTTTCTAGTTTCTTTGAAGCTATACTTGGGTATCCTTTGAAACTGGAGAAAATACAACGCATGGGCTCTACAGGGAGGGTTGTTTTCTGAACTGTTTCATTGGTGAGTTAGGGTCTATAGAGTGACAATAAATGGATACTGCAAGCCATCTCTCTGCCAAGTTCCATCATGAAGAGAAGCCATGTCTTGGTCTCTCTGTTTCATCCATGCAGACAGCATGCTGGATCAAGGGAAATACTGGACCAGGGACTAACCATTATAATACAGTGAGCCACCTGGTAGCCTATTTTCAGGTTGTATTATTTTAAGCAACATTCACTTTTGCACTTTGTGTTTTTTTATTTTATGAATATTATCAATACATCATGTGTAAATGTGTGACTTTCTTTCCTGTTTGTTCTGGTGCTCTGTCATGTTGCCCAAGGTCATATATATAAAAGGTTGTGTAACATATGAGGGCAATAGCAGGAATTTGGGTCAGTTTCTTTAGCAAAAACATCACCAGACCATTGCATCTCCTCCACCAAACTTTATACTAGGCTCTATGCAGTCCAAAAGTAGAGACATGGCATCTGCCAAACCCAGATTCGTCCATTCAGACTGCCAATTAAGATATGGAATTCATCACTCCAGAGAACACATTTCTACTGTTTCAGAGTCCGATGGTGGTATTCTTTACACCATTACAGCGTTGTGCATGGTAATAACAGGCTTGTATGCAGCTGCTTGGCCATGGAAGGCTATTTCATGAAGCTACTGATACACATTTCTTGTGATGATGGTGCTTCCAGCTTCAGTTTAGAACTGTATTGTGAGGGATGCAACAGAGGATAGGCATTGTTTTTGCCCTATGTACTTCAGCCCTTGGTGGCCATGTTTTGTGTGCCACTTTATGGCTGAGCTGTTGTAGCTCCAGACCCTTTCTCTTTACAATAACTTCAAGTACAGTTCACTGAGGCGGATCTGGCAGAGCAAAACTTACACATATCGACTTCTGGCAAAGGTGGCATCCTATGACAGTGCCACATTTAAATTCACTGGGCTCTTCAGTGTGACTTCTTCAACTGCCAATGTCTGTCAATGGAGACTGTGTGGCTGTGTGCTTGATTTTATGCACCTCTTAACAATGAATGCAGCTGAAACACCTGAACTCAGAAATGTGGAGGGGCGTCCACTTACTTTTGGCCCATGTACTGTATGTTGTTTGCTCAGATGAGAATAAAGTAAAATTTAAAGGAACATTCTGAATCAATCAAACAGCTGAAGAAGGGGCCTGAGTTGCCTCGAAAGCTTGGATATTGTAATCTTTTTAGTTAGCCAATAAAAGGTGTCATTTTTCTTGGCTTTTCTCTACATTTATAATGGCTAACACGGTACAACACCCTGGTAGTAAGGAACATTCTAAAATAAAACCTGGGCAACAATGAGAAACATAGATAACTTTCTTAATATAACACCGTTTCTATATATTTCAGCTGCCTTGCTGTTCATTCTGGGCTCAGGAACAGCTTGAAGGTACCTCTTTTTCTTATCATCCATAACAGTCATTCTCTACTTTTCACCACACTTGTCCGAGCAGCTTTTTTGCACCTTTACAGCATGTAAGCCTGGACAGCACTGATTGATCCTGAATCTGCCGAAAGGCCTTCTTTCTCCTAAGTTTCTGAGGTTACACAGCTGCTGAGTGGGTGTGCTTTTGGCTTTGCACCGGGGGTGGAAGCTACATGTACTTCAGTGAAGCGGCCTAATGCATTCATAAATGAGCATAAACCAAGATTAGAAAGGCAGTGCAGATGAACTGCTCTTTTTAAATGTATTAAATGAAAAATCAAAAAGAAAATAACTTTTCCTATCAGCAAGCTGCAAAAAATGCTATGATAATAGTAATTAGGTGTAATTATTCTGAGCTATGTAAATAATAGTAACTGGGTCTAATTATTCTGAGCTATGTAAACACAGACCCGAATGAGAGACCTCCAAATATTTTGGAGATCTGCACTTTGGCTAGCTAATGACAGAGCTTTCACAGAAGCACAGTGGGGCTTGATCATTTTTTGTTTTTGGGTAATGATTCTCTTCCCACTGCTACAAGCGGAGTGATTACATGCTGTGTAACCAATGCTGCTTCAGCTGGAGGACAAAAAAAGCAGTCATTACTTTTCATCAGATAACCACAATGTAAAATGAAAATCATTTTTTTTTCCTTTTTTCTTGTTTAATAGACCTTCACACTGACTTGCTTCTAACAAGAAGCCTCATTACGAAGTTTTCATTGAATGGTAAAAGTATCTCCTACTAGGCACATCTACAATATATTTCACTGCACTGTCAAGCAGATGTAAACATTAAAGGCATAAAAACTACTTTCTTTTTTTATGTAAGGCTCATCCTGCTGCTTTACTATCGCCACAGGAGAGCATTGTTTCTGTCCTTCTAGTATATTTAATAAGTAAATCTCAGCCAGAGTAAGTTTTAAGGAGATGCTGTTTTCCTATACAGTAGTACATACATCATGAGGGACTATTTTCCTTGCAGATTTTGTTAAATCCGTGAAATGAACACTTAGCCAGTCATTTTGAAAGCTCCTGGATAAAAAAAATGCTGTTTCAGTTCTTATCAAAATCCCAGTGCCACGTTTTTGAAAAATGAAGCAGCGTTTTCCAATTTCAGCAGCTCTGGCTTTTATTATTTCCAGCTGAGTTCTTGAGCACTCATGGTATCTAAAAGTAAAATAAAGCTGAAAAATTAATTCACGTATCAACTTGAGGTTCAGGAAAGGATATTGCATCCATCCATTATCCAACCCGCTATATCCTAATTACAGGGTCACGGGGGTCTGCTGGAGCCAATCCCAGCCAACACAGGGTGCAAGGCAGGAAACAAACCCTGGGCAGGGCACCAGCCCACCACATGGCACACACACACACACCAAGCACACACACTAGGGACAGTTTAGAATCGCCAATACATCTAACCTGCATGACTTTGGACTGTGGGAGGAAACTGAAGTACAGAAAGAATATTTCCTATCTCAATATCATTAGGAGCATCACAGCAACCAATCCTGGATGATGCATTAGTCCATTACAGGACACACACACACACACACACACACACACATCCACACTTACTCATACGGAGCCAATTTTAACATTGCCATACATGTCTATAAGAGGTGGGAGGAAGATAGTTTTAATTAAATAATCACCACATTGGAAATGATGGCTCTAATTAAAACACCATTAGTGATTGTTGCTGCTCTTTGACACATAATGGTAATTAAACATAATTTGAAAGTTTTACATGTTATTCCAAAAATTATTATATCAATTATGGGTGCAAGGTTATGATTATGAGTTCAAGTGGATAAAAAGGCAGACATTGGGGTTGCCAGTAGTAAACAACAGCAATGCAGCAGAACCCAATGTGGTGCTGAATGGTTTTGTAAATGTGGATAACAGGTTTTATAAAGACTTTAGTGTGGGCTCTGTTTGTGCTATTCAGATAAGTAAAGGATAAGTTTGGTATTTTTCATGTCAAATGTATTTCTTTAATATGGTATATATGCATTTGCCGCATGTAGCTGTGTTCTAAAGTTAAATTTTTTCTGTAATAAAAAGAAAAGTCATGGTGTTTTATACTGTAACCGAGAAACCTAAAAACTTACTGAACAAATCCTCTTTGTGGCAAAAGTTTCAATACAAGAAAACATGCCTGCTATGTTTCCAATGCATGTTTGTGACAGCTAAATGGATCTTGAAATCATCATTTTATCACATGTTCCTGGTACTATTTTTTTCAAGGTAAAGATAGGTCTTCGATTCGCTCGTTTGCTAAAAGTAGCCTTCCCGGGAGTAGTTCTCACATAAATATGTAAGTAAATCAAGATGACACCAAGCATGTGGCACAGTTTAGTGTGATGTTGTCTTTCGAGGGGAAACCGTGCTCCTTGGGGGTGAAAGATTAATGCAATAAAACATATGTGCTGATGTAATGTGCACAGCTGGTCTTCTTTTAAAATGGTTCAGTCTCATAATATTGGTGTTTATTTGTTCAAAAATGACGTATATAAGATATTTTACAATGTATGTGTAATTTTAAGACAACTTATCAAATTTTTTAGACTGTTATGTTCTGGTGTGCCCCATGCCCCATCGGTTACATTATAAAACTATGGAACCAAATACATGTTTTTAAAGATTTATAGAAGATGCTTAACTTCAGAACACAATTTCACATGGCAAATGCATCTATAACATGTTTGTGAACACATAATTTGAAAAATACCAAACTTATCCTTTAAGTCAGAAGTTCTTAACCTGAGGTCCTTGGACCCGGATGGGTTTAAGGAGGTCCATGAGGGTCAGATAAAGATTAAAATTTATATTCACTGCTACCTGTCCCCCACGGCTCTGCCTATGTAGTAGTGAAACTGGACAAACTTTAAGAATCAATTAAAATAAATATATACATATTATATTGATAGCTTTCGTATCCAAGGGCCTCGATATACAATATGTTTGGTTTTGCTATCGGAGCGAGGACATATAGGTTCCTTGGGGAACTAACCCGGGAGAAAGCTGACCATGTGAGAAAGATGGTGAGCTGAGATCAACCCCTGCCAACCTGAGTGTCTGTCCCTGGGCCTTGTTAATTGACATTGCCAAGCAACACTTCACTGGGAACTGTAATCTCTTGAATTGAAAGGGCATATCCGTCACTAATAGAGGAATGCGAGGGATTAAAACCCTTTTGCCAATGCCACATCAGACCGACTCGAAAGGTGACTGGCATGTGAGTGAGATGAGCCCCGCCCACTTCCCCCTTCCCTCGACCCACAGTTGCTGTCTTGGATTTATGCCAATAAATCGCAGCCACAAGCAAACTATGATACTTGGCGCTATGACAGAAGTCGCAAAATCAACCAGAATGTTCAAGCAAATTATAGAAAAAAACCCCGAACTAAATCCGTTAAGTAGTTCTCCCATGAAAAGCAGACAGACAAACGGACAGACATTAGATTTTATAATAATGTATATATAGATACAGCCTGGTACTGTTGATTTAGAGTAGATGTAGTAGTAGTAGTAGTAATGGTAGTAGAAAACGTAGTAGTAGTAGATCTGTTTTAATTTGCACAAGAGGATAGTATTTTATAATTATAATGAGTGGCCATTACTTTTTATATAAAAAAAGGAGTTTTTTTAGATTGTTTACTTTAAATTTTAGTGATACTTTGTGTATGTCATATATGTATGAGACAATCAAATCTCGATAAATAAAGTACACTATATTCATTGCATGCAAAGTTGTACTTATGTGAATATTTCTAGGGGAAGGGAGTCCATGGCTTTCATCAGATTCTTAAAGGTGTCTGTGACTCAGAAAAGGTTAAGAATCACTGCTTTAAGTGATATGCAGTTTATGTGACAAAAAAAGTTGATATCCTATACTCAAAACATGCAGGGTCATATGGAATAACAGGGGGCTTACAGTGGGCCTAGCTGGCCTCAATACCCTGGTCTGGCAGTGAAAGTGCTGACACCTATTCATTATTTTTCTGTACCCATCTATAGCAATTTAGGGTCAAAGGAAGATAGAGACAAAGTCAGCCCTGGATGGTGCATCACTCGAAAACTCAGACACACAGACATGTACCAGGCCATTTAAAGTCAACAATTAACTAAACCTTAGACCTCTGAGGGGATGTGAGAGGGGTGGATACATGGAAAAAAACTTGAGAGAGAGAATACAGTAAGGTACATAAGTATTTGAACATAACACAATTTTCATCATTTTGGCTCTATACACCACCAGAATGGATGTGAAACAAAGCAATCAAGATATACTGAAGTGTAGACTTTCAGCTTTAATTCAAGGGGTTTAACAAAAATGAGCCATTTAGAAAAGACAGACATTTTTGTACATGGTCACCGCCATTTTCAGGGGCTCAAATTATTTGGACAAAATAACATAATCATATATATATATAATGATCATTTTCAGTATTTGGTTATAAATCCTTTACAGTCAATGACTGCCTTAAGTCTGGAACCAATGGTCATCTCTAACTGCTGGGTTTCCACCCTAGTGATGCTTTGCCAGGCCTTTACTACAGCTGTCTTTATTTGCTGAGTGTTTGCCGGACTTTCTGCCATCAGTTGTGTCATCAGCAAGTGAAACAAACGCATGTCCAACTGGGTTGAGGTCAGTTGATTGACATGGCCTTTGAAGAATATTCCACTACTTTACATTGAAAAGTAGTTGGTTTCCTTTCACAGCATGTTTTGGCTCATTGTCCATCTTTACTGTAAAGCATTATCCTATCGGTTTTACAGCATTTGGCTGAGTCTGAGCAGATAGTATAGCCCTATACACTTCAGAATTCATCCAGATACTTCTGCCAGTGGTCGTACCATCAATAAATACTATTGACTGACTTCCATTTGCAGCCATGCATGATCATGCCATAAAAGTGCCTCCACCATTTTTTCACAAATTATGTGGTATTCATTGGATCATGACCCGTTTCTTCTCTTCTTCATATTCTTCTCTTTCCAACATCCATCCATTATCCAACCCGCTATGTCCTAATTACAGGGTCATGGGAGTCTGCTGGAGCCAATCCCAGCCAACACAGGGCGCGAGGCAATAAACAAATCCCAGGCAGGGTGCCAGCCCACCACAGGGCACACACACACCAAGCACACACTAGGGACAATTTAGGATCGCCAATGCACCTAACCTGCACATCTTTGGGAGGAAACTGGAGTACCCGGAGCAAACCAACACAGACACGGGGAGAACATGCAAACTCCATGCAAGGAGGACCCAGGAAGCAAACCCAGGTCTCCTTACTGTGAGGCACCAGTGCTACCAATGCGCCACCATGCCGCCCTTCTATTTCCAACAATCTAGTATATATTGATCTTAGTTTCCTTTGTCCAAAGAAATTTGTTCCATAACTGGACAGGCTTTTAAAAAATGTTTTTCTGGCAAAGTCTAATCTGCACTTCCAATGCTTGAGGTTTACCAGTGCTTTGTACCTTTTGGTAAACCCTCTGTTTTTACTTTCATTAAGTCTTCTCATGATTGTAGACTTTGGCAATGACAGAGATACGTCCTGGAGAGTGTTCTTAGTTTGGCTAAATGTTCACCAAGGACAGAATACTGCAATCATCTAGCACAGTTGTCTTCTGTAGGTTTCCAGGCCTTCCGGTGTTGCTGAGTTCACCAGTGTGTTTCTTCTTTTTGAAAATCTTCCAAATGGTTGATTTGACCACTCCTAGTGTTTCTGTTTTCTCTCTAATGGGTTTGTTTTGTTTTCTCAGTCTAATAATGGACTGTTTTTACATGCATGGACAGCTCTTTGGACATCATATTGAGAATAGCTTCCAAATGCAAATTCCACACTTGGAATCAACTCCAGACCTTCTACCTGCTTAATAGTAAATGAAATAATGAGGGAACTACTTACACCTGGCTATGGAACAGCTTGTCAGTCAAATGTCCAAATACTTTGGAGCCCCTGCAAATGGAGGGACTATGCAGAAAATCTCTGTCATTACTAAACGGTTCAAACAATATTTTTGGTAAATCCATTGTGGTGGTGTTCAGAGTCAAAAGTTTGAAAATTGTGTCACTGTCCAAATACTTAATGGACCTGACTGCTTAGACAGGCTTTGAGCAGATGCTGTGAGCATAAACCACTGCACCACCATGTCAACTGTGTAACTACTAGTTATTTGATTTTGTATGGTTTGGGATGAGAATACGGTAAAACAAACCCATCTAAACCCAGCTTGTGTTGCTTATTGATGGTTCAATAATCCAATACTTATTTTATTTTGTTTTTTAGTAACTTTGGAGGATCGAAAACACTGCCCCACCATGAATAATGTTCCTCCAAAAGTCATTTATCTCATAGGTAACTTTTCTGATAACACAGTTAAAAACCCAAAAAGCCCAAAGGATCATGAGGTCTTGCTTTCATGCTCAGTACTTATAGTACACTGGCAATCAAGATGAAGCAAGCGTTTGCCCTTCTGCTCTACAGTAGGTTTCCGGTCTCCCTGAGCACAATGTATGTGATCTGGTTAATGGAGTGACCCCAGTCAAACTCTACACCTACCACTGTACCCAAAGCAGGTAATGATCCAGTGGAGACTGGGCACCTGAAGTGATAGGTGAGGCCCCGGGTGAGGGACATGAGAATTAGTGTGAGAGATAAATTTATAAGAGAAGAACAGGAGCCTTGACCATGCCGGTCAGTGACAAATTAAACTGCAGTTCCTGATACTTTAATCATTTGTAGATAATATTGGTTTTGTCCAATTTACCATTGCTGAAGCCTGTCCTGTAAGCTATGAGTGCAGAATACCAGTCCTTCATGGAGCCCTCTCACTCATACCCCACAGGTCCAGTTTAGAGTCACCAGTTAATCTAACTTGCACATTTTTGGGCATGTGGGAGAATATTTAGAGTACTCATAGAGAAACCTAATTAGTCCCAGGAAGAAATCCACAGACGATCAGGCACAACAATCCGGATGCTGTATTTGAATGACACCAGAGTTAACAGCTGTGCCACTCATTTAAGCAACGTGCCTACTAATCTAGACATTTGTAATGAAGTTTCGATTGAGCTAAATTCATCTTCATACCTTTGCAAACATGAGGCAGTGTTTGTCTACGTCTTCCTTTTCCTTCATTTCAAAGGTGTAAAGAGCTCTGCATAGAGGTGGTGGCTGAGGCAGCTTGGTGATTATCTGCACGTAGCTAGCAGGAATAAGTCCACTTGCACCATTAACTTCTCCATGGAACCAGTTATCATCCACTTGCCTCTTTAGCAGAATGATGTCTCCGGGTTTGAACTTCAGGTGTCGAGGGTCATTGCCGCCGTAGTCAAAGAGGGCCCTGGCACAAGGAACCTGTCACAAAGAGACAATCTGTTTACATGTGTCATTGATCTCTGCAACCTCAGCCTGAATCTTTTACGTTAAACCTGCAGGTGAAAGGCGCAGTAACACTGGGCAGGTGAATGCTTCTGAAAGTTGGCCCCTGAGGAAGAGTGAGTTGGAGTTTTTACCTTCTCAAAATGGTGCCCCCTCTCCCCCAGTTGCTGGATTTTGGGAAACTCGGAAAAGGTATACAGCACCTGGATCCTTATGATGTACCTATAGAGCACTGTGAGGATTCTGGGAGAGTAGTTCATTAAGGACGGAAGCAAGGAATGAGGATACAGAAATAAAGGTTGTGGATTACTTGAGTAAGTCTGGTGAGGAAAGAGATCTGTCTACAATATGGAGCCAATGCCTAGGAACATTTGAGAATTTAGCATCTGAGATATCTAGGTGAGTGCAAATGGGTCATGGCCTCTTTAGTGTTTCCCTTTGTGTATATTCTCATTTGGCTTGCATCCCTTGGAAAGACTCTGTGCCAATTCATCATCAGTCACACACACACACACACACACAGAGGATAGAATGTCATCTCAGCGCCGTGCTGTCATACTGCACCAGTCAGCGGGCTGCAATAACAGCTTAAAGCATGTCAAAACGCTGCAGGTCCTTACAGGCCCACCACGGCCAATCAGTTCGAAAGGAAGGAATCAGTGCTTGGTCATTACACCTTTGTACAATGTATTTTCTCTCAGTAATGGGATAAATAAAAGAAAGGTTTAGTTCTGTGCAGAATCAGATTTCTTCATGCTGAGGAAGTGGAACAAACCATCAACCTATAGGAGTTAAACACATTACGAGTGAAAATGCAATCAACCTTCAGGCTTGACATAGTCACCCCAGCATCAGCTAAAGGTGACGTCCTGCCATCTTTTTTTTGTAAACACAATGCCTTTGATTGAACTTTTGTCAAATAGTTTTCCCACGATGTCTCAGTTCTGATTTTAATGGACTGACCAGAACACATTATTATTGAAATCATAGCAGGAAATAAAAATAGCATATTGTCTATGTGTTATTCACATAGAAATATCAAACATTCCATTCACTTGCAAAGTAATAGAATTAGATTTCAAGAGCAGTGGGCCGTACATCTGATAGAAAAAAGCACTTGAAGCATACTCTGAGTCTCAAAATTGGAACTTTAGTGGTTTGCACTGTTTAAACTGTATAATAATGCATTATTATGACTAAAATATGCCTCCATAGGCTATTGTGTTCTTATTTATCTCATTTAATATTAAAGAGATGCAAACATTTCCTTGGTATTAAACAGGTAACTATGTAGCCATTAAGTGCTACAATAAAAAAGTCAAGCAAACTCCTCGAAACCAAAAAAAGAAGGCAAAATTCATACTAACAGGTCCTGACATATCCCTACATATCTTCTCCAAACACAGGTATCCTTCAACTTACAACCAATTTGTAGTTATGACAGCCAAAGTGGTTATTTTGATGTCAGTGTCTGGCCTTCTGCTTATTTGGTAAAAATGTTTAAGGCAGTAAGTAGGTTTATAAAAGAAAAATGAAAATAATAAAGCAGCTTAAAAATGGAAAATCCTTGTTGACAATTACAAAGTGCATTATGCTGTCTCCTTACATCTTCTAATATAATGTTTTTTATATATCAAATCTTATTATTAAATAATAGGAGTGCGTCATTACAGTGTCACACAGATTTCAGACAAGTTTATACAGACAAGATACATATGCAAAAATAAAGATGAATTATAGTAATATAATATATATACAATAGTTAAAAAACATAACAGTTCACTTCCCAGCACCATTTTCAACGTAAATGATGGCTAAATAAAAGCAAAGATTCAATTTTTACAAATCAAAAATGCTAATAACTTCACTCTTCCGCTGTTCTGGAGACAAACACGCACAGATTAACAATTACAAGCCCGAAAGGCAACGCATTCTACCTCCCCTACCTAGAAAAAACTTCACAGCAAGACTTGCTGCAAGCAACGTTCAGCAAGTAATAAAATGCAAGTATGGCGTAACATTAAGAGGATCATGGAGACGTGTAAGGTGATTTGAAAGTTTGTAGCATTTTAAAAAATTCTAATTACTTAAAAAAACAAAGAATTTGCCTATTGCAAGGGTTTCCAACACGTACCCCTTTTCCAAGTAGCTCTCCAAAGGGTTAATGAATCCCTATATACATATGAAAACTTGATTAGTCAAATTAGGGGTGGGCGATCTTTCTAAAAAAATCAAATCACCCTCCACAATCTGAATTGCAATCTATCTTTTCAATGTGGCATACACTTAAGAGAATATCTGGACTCAAATTTATCAAGACCTAAGCAACACTTTATTTTAAATATCAAACAAAGTTGAATTCTATTGTTCTCTCGTTGGCTAGCTAAGCGGAGTTTAAGGAACACGCGCAGAAGCTGGCGAGTGAGTGAGGAAGGCCTCTCCCCCTCGCTCAAGTACCACAAGCGGACTATGATACATAGCGAAATGAGAGAAGTCGCAAAATCAACCGGGACGTTTAAGCAAATTATAGACAAAAAAACAATATAAATCCGTTAAGTAAAGGGTGGTGCACATCTAATTATGCAGATCCAGTTCGTCTGGATGACTTTGATTTATGCGGTGACGATTCCAGTTCGGCGCAAAGACGATTCTTCTTGTCGTCAGTTCCCACGCTTCTCGATGGTCCGGGATTTTTCGGGTGATTTTCTATGTAATAAACTTAATAAGTAATAGCGTAATGAAAATTGCATAATTAGATCTGGACCACTCTATAGTTCTCTCGTGAAAAGCGGACAGACATACAGACAGAGCGACATTGGATTTTATATATTATTTATTAGTAAACCTTCAGAATAATGTGCAGCTACAGTCACAACAGCATTCTCACCATTTCTGGAGCTTAGTAGAGCTCTTAAAATGTCTGCTTTGTTTAGGTCTCCATACCTCTGTGAGTCATGTGAATGTGAATGTCATGAAATCAAAGTTCAGAACAAGACTGGCAGATGAACATTTAAATGACTCCGTAAGTGTGAACGTAAGTGGCTACACCCCACTATACCCCTCACTTGTTGATTCCATGCAGTGCCAGTCATCTGACTAACTAAAAAACACATCACACATACAACTGGACATGTGAATATTTGTGACATGGAACACAATGACAAATAAATAAGTCATATCAGTGTATTTGGAATTGCATTTTTTTGTTTTGGCAGCATTCGTGTGTTAATTCAATAGTGTGAGATACACTAGAAAATGCATACAGACATACAAAATGCATTTGCTGGTGAATTAAATATTTTTTGTGACGTTTTAATGCAAAATGTTAGTTTTGTAAATGTTCAGGCAAAACAAGCTTATTCAGTTTGTTTGGATTGAAATAATCTATGAGAATAAACGTTAGAAAACATGAGTAGCTCTCGGCCATTTTCATTTTGGAAAAGTAGCTCTCAGGGGAAAAAAGGTTGGAGACACTTGGTCTATTGTATAGTTTCGTAATACTGAGTCATAATAATACTATCAGTAATAACAGAATGTAATTATGTGGTTTAGTCATGTGCATAATTATAATTTTTACCCCTCTATAATATCATCTGGCTGACGTTGCCTTTCATAGACAGCAAATGCCAATTCAACTGATAAAAAGATTTATATGCTGCTGTTAGTTGTTGGGTATGGAGGGTTTGTGGCTAATTAGAGTTCATATTTATTAAACATAATACTTTACAAAAAAGTTGAGGTCTCAAGATAAAATTGTTGGTTGCATCCAAACATGGTAAGTAGTGAATCATAGTGAAACTCTGCCAATATATTACAGTTGTAATCTTTAGAGAATGCAGCCATGAGGTTGTTTTTAGTGTAACAGAAATACTGAGTACACGTTTAGTCACTGCAGCATAAATTATCACCAATCCATATTTCATGCATTTCTGCATAAGTTAAGTTGCTTTTATTTTTCACTTTCACAGACATGAACGTCATTTGACTTGCCTTCTTAGATTTCAAAGGGCTGGAGAACTGAGCTGCTGCAGGGTTTCCAGGTCCTTAAAAATGAAGAGCCAGCCCAAGTGTATTTGCCCCCCAAAAAAATAGCCCAATACCTGATGCAGACAAAGTGACGCACCAGAAAGCAGGGTGCGGTGTTGAGAGTGAAGGATTAGGTACATACCATCAAAGCCTGGGGGGGTTCTTCCCTACCTCCCTGGGATATTTGAGCGTAATAGAATGGATAAATACCATTACAAAACAGTGGTCCCCCTCTGAGATTCTACAATGATTAAGTACGTATACATGTAGGATTAGCAGGGGAAGGGGTGCAAGATGGATGAAAAACATGGTCATAATTAGGGGTGAAAAACATCCCAAAATACCCAGCTTTTTTACAAAAGTAGCCAATGTTTTTCTCTGAATACCAATTAAAAATTGCCCTACTGGGTGTGAAAATCGCAGACCTGGCAACACTGAGCTGCTTTGAGTACGTTTACACAAGATGCTACACAACCACAGAGACGAGTTCAAGATGTGGTGGAGGCAGACGTCAAACTAGTAGCACTGCATTCATACAGTAAGGGAGAGCACTTGCCTTACACTGTGATGGACAAATAAGCAACATCTTTACTATCATATTGAATAAATAAAGAATACCATTATTAGGAAATTGAATAAATAAATACACATCTAATGTTGGGTGGCACAGTGGTAGCACTGCCTGAGCGTAGTTTGCATGTTCTCCCTGTGTCTGCGTAGGTTTTCTCTGGGTGCCCCAGTTTCCTCCCAAAGTCCAGAGACATGCAGGTTAGGTGGACTGATGATACTAAATTGTCCCTAGTGTGTGGTTGGGGTGTGAGTGTATGTGCCCCACAACGGACTGGTGCCCTGTCCAGAGTTTGTTCCTGCGTTGTGCCACTTGCTAGCTGGGATAGGCTCCAGCACCCCCCACGACCCTGTTCAGGACAAAGCGGGTTAGAAAATGACTGACATCTAATGTTGTACCTTTCTTGTATGGTAGCACTTGTTCACCTCTACCTACGTCTGACCCGGCCCCATCACGTGACCTACAGCGAGGTGTATTTGCTTCAGCTTCATAGTGCACGACTGCGGATGTTTCACTGATCTGCCGTTCAGAATGGCCACCGAATGAGTGGAAATAAAAAAATAAGAAAAAAACTTACAAGTTGAACAAACTGTTTTCAGGGAGAAATTGAAACAGTAAACGAATTTGTAGTTGATATTGGATGATTGTCTGTTTTAAGAGAGACAAGTTAGAAAATTCGCCAATGCTTTTAAATGGGAGATTTTGAAAGATCAAAAATGTATACAGCCAGCTGTAGTCGAGATATCTCTCAGACAAATGAACTGTCCTGCCAAATTTCCTTAAAGAATAAATGTGCCAAATTTTAACAAAATTTGTCTACTGGGATATGAGTTGAGCAGTGTTCCTCGGGGCTAAACCCAATTAGGACATCTGCAGGTTGGCATGGGAAGTAGAGTCCGGAAACTCAGCCCTGTCAGGCTCTTGTCCTTTAATTGGATTATGCAGGTTTTGGGAATGTTGTTGTATTATTTATTTATATCAAATATATATTATTTTTCGGAGTATATGATGCTACAGAGTTAAATGCTGCTGATTCATGGATCCAGTGCCCTTGGTTCTCCCTCAGCATCCATTTGTTGTCTGTGTGGTGTCTGCATGTTCCCCCTGTGCTTATATGGCTTTTCCTTAAGTTACTCTGCTTTCCACCTCTGATGGACTGGCATCAATCTCAGGGCTAGCTTCTGCCTTGAGACCGCTTCTGCTGGGGTAGACTGCACAGCTAATTGGAATAAGAATTTTACCTTATTTTATACCTGCCAAAGTACCTGCTGTTTCCTGTATAAATTTACAGAATAGGTTAAGGAAAGTTCTATTTGTTTTTCAAATGGTGACCCTGTTGTTATTGCTAGCTGTCCCATTTGTCAACCACACTGATCTCTAGAAATGTCTCTCCTCTCGTTAGTTGAGAATTTATCCTTTTTGGGTCAGATTGGATTCAGGAATTGTGGTAACTCCTTCCTGGGGTGTAACCATGAACACTGACATATCTGATCCCATGGTCCTCATATTCTAATAGTATTGAAAGCACGCTATGGACACTGAGGGGTGTACTTTATGTAATCGAGGCACTACTGAGGGAGGACTGCTCTGGTTTCTGCACGACCCAGAAGTGACAACTTGGGCAGCAGACCAGAAGCAATTCTCAGGTTAACTTTAAAAGAAAGCCTGCTCCCTCATTTGGTTGTATAAGACCCACTGTGTGAGAAGGGCTGAAATCATTATTAAAGATAATACAGTACTCATCTTGGAAATTCTTTGTTTGAGCTGCTCTCATTAGGCAGATGCTTTAGATCAATCTGCATGTGCACAAACTGACTAAAAAATGGCTTTTTCCCTTCTGCTATAAACTTTCTGAGCTCTAAATCTCCTCAATCTGAGATCATTTTTAATTGACTATGTATAATAATCTATATTGGTAAATACCTTAATTTAATACAGTATATAATATGCAATATACTATTCATTAATAGGTTGCTGCTTGATCACTTAACACTGTATATGACATATTTGAAATTTTTTTACATATTTTGTATAGGGCAGGACGGTGGTGGTGCAGTGGGTAGCGCTGCTGCCTTGCAGTTAGGAGACCCGGGTTCACTTCCTTGGTCCTCTCTGTGTGGAGTTTGCATGTTCTCCCCGTGTCTGCGTGGGTTTCCTCCCACAGTCCAAAGACATGCAGGTTAGGTGCATTGGTGATCTGAAATTGTCCCTAGTGTGTGCTTGGTGTGTGTGTGCACGCCCTGCGGTGGGCTGGCGCCCTGCCCGGGGTTTGTTTCCTGCCTTGCACCCTGTGTTGGCTGGGATTGGCTCCAGCAGACCCCCCGTGACCCTGTAGTTGGGATATAGCGGGTTGGATGATGCATGGATATTTTGTATAACTATTTTATTTTCTCCATTTTTATTTACTTGAATTCTGTTTTTAAATTGTTTCTATTCTATTCTTTAAAAGCACCTTTGAAGTTGTCCTAAAAGTAATTTTGTTGTGTTACACAATGACAATAAAGTGCTTGAACTTGAACTTGAGTCAGAGGGCAACGCTCTTGGAGGAAGAAGGGGATTTGTTCTTAGTGTATTTTTATTGGTGTTCTTGCAAAGGAAGCGTTGGAGCCAAATTAAAAACACTTTATTTGAGCCAAAAATGTGTCTGGGCAATATTGTGTCTGTGGTTTGGGGCTTGGTGGCACCCTCTACTTTACTGTTATTCTTTGATTTTTGTACTATTAGAACATGAATAATGTTTAAAATTAGTAAAAAAATGTATAACACTTTTTTTTTTCAGAGCAGTATTCTTTCATGTTGATTACTATGATTTATGTACTGTAATACAAAATTAAGAAGATTTCAGTTCACAACTGAATCTATAATTTTTCTTTTTATTCAAAGTGTTTCCTTGAGAATTTTAATGCTCAGATGATTATTATCAAATCTTTTGAGTGCTTTTCAGGGGTTTTGAATGTTTTTATAGTAATCATTAGTTTTTGCAATTAATACTGTTTTTTAAATATAAGATTGCAGTAGTAAAAAAAGATATGGTCATTGACCGCGATACTTTTTTTCCAGGGACACCAGGCTAGAACTCCCTGTTACGGCACCTGGTGTCCCTCCAACCCTTAGCCTTCTTTTGCCCTGAAAAGGCCAGTTCTCCCAAGCTACCCTGTAGCTCAGCTCATTGTTTTAATGGGGTAGAAATATGCACAATGTAGTGAAAGTATAAGAGAGCAGAACCTCCCTGTGCCCACCTTCATAGGAACAATCTGGACTGAAATTCCCTTATGAACAATGAACACTTATGGCCTCTTCTCTGTTGTCTCTTTCAGTCAGGCACCTTATAACCTGCTTGGTCACTCATTATCTAGATAGATAGATAGATAGATAGATAGATAGATAGATAGATAGATAGATAGATACTTTATTAATCCCAAGGGGAAATTCCCATAATCCAGCAGCAGTATACTGATACAAAAAAAAATAAATATTATATTAAAGAGTAATAAAAATGCACGTAAAAGCAGACAATAACTTTGAGTAATGTTAGCATTTACTCCCCCAGGTGGAATTGAAGAGTCGCATAGTGTGGGGGAGGAACGATCTCCTCAGTCTGTCAGTGGAGCAGGATGGTGACAGCAGTCTGTCACTGATACTGCTCCTCTGTCTGGTGATGATGCTGTTCAGTGGATGGAGTGGATTCTTAATGATTGACTGGAGTTTGCTAAACGTCCGTCGCTCTGCCACAGATGTTAAACTGTCCAGCTTTACTCCTACAATAGAGCCTGCCTTCTTAACAAGTTTGTCCAGGCGTATTCTGGTAGAAGAATTTATACTAATGCTGAGGCCGCCACTGCTTCACACTTGTATTGGCCAACTGCCCTTCTTGAGCAACCAGTATATGTATAGGGTTTATTGCCCTCTAGTGACCCTTGTTTTGCCAACCTGGCATATCCTGCTGGTATGGTTCTGTCTGACCTCTGCATTTTCCTTTACGAACCTCTCTTATCTATGGCAGTCTGATGGCCCTTGCTAGGCTGACACTCATTCATAATGTATATATATTTTTTTAGGGTTAACATTGGCCCCATGATGCTTCAGTTCACTTACGGTTTTCTATCTCCCCACTAAATGAAATGTGCAGTCACCTGATATTGCCATAAACAAGTACTCAGACACACAAACACTAGATGAATAGCCTTTCCTGAAGTCTGTACAGAAAATCATTAAGAAAATTGCCATTACAAATTCTTGAACTTAATTGCTTTGCAAAGCCCTTGTCTGTGGAGCTCAGTTAAGAAAAAAAAAACATATAAAATAAAGATTGACTGATGGCCCTAGATATGTTCTTGTTGAAAAATCATTACCACTACCTTTACAAAATGAGCATGGAAATAATGTTATGGCTGTGTCATTTATCCTCTGCAAAACTAACTCCGCTTACATTTCAGTTATAATAATGACATATAACCTACATTTGCTATTATTCTCCAAACAAAATATCTCTTTTTCTGAGGCAACAGGGGATTTGTACCACTGCCTCCTCCTCTTTTTCTCTCTTTGGCTTGGAGATTGAGCAGAGGTGACAGTGGGGCCTCTGTGGACATTGCAGGGTCTGGCAGGTCTGGCACAAGACTGTATATGCCTCTTAACTAGATTGTCAAATGTGACTTTCATATGACAGTCTAGAAAATGGCAAGTTATAGAAAGAAAAGGAATTAGGTTAAAGATTGACTGTGTGGCAAAAAGTCACACACTAAGCACATAAAAAGTAATAATCGAGAAGATAAGAGACCAGTATGATTAGAAGTGTTAATTCAGGCCCAGGCTTCACCAAGATTGGCGACCCAGACACAAGTCACTTTACACAAGTATGTTCAGTTCTTTAGGGACAGCACCTAGCATTTCTTAGAATTCCTGTTTGCCTTGTGCCTTTTTTCCTTCAGGGCAGCACAGTGGAATAATTGGTAGTACTGCTGCTTGATAGTTTCTGTGACTTGCATTCAAACCCTGTGCATGATTGTAGTCCATGTGGAATTTACATGTTCTCCTCATGTCTGTACGGGTGTTTCTCCCACTACCCTAGAGGTTTTCAGGTGAGGTTAATCAGCAATTCCAAATTGTCTCTACATCAGTGTGGATGTGTGCATGACGGGCTCTTTTATAGACTGGCACCCTGTTCAGGGCTGTTTCTTGTCGTCTGTCCAGTCACCATGAAATGCACAGCAGAGGGTTAAGAGTTTAAGAGTAAGTGTCACAAGATGCCTCAACATCTCTACATCCAGATTTGTTATAACTGATTTAGAATGTCAATAGCACGTTAAGTTACATAGTCTGTGGTGTGATTTAAAAGCTTAAGGGAGGTCATGCCTAAGCTTTACAACACACTAGTGAGCCCTCTTCTGGGGTACTTTGTGCTGCTTTGGTCTCCATCTTACAGAAAGGGCACAGCAGCACTACAGAATGTCTGGAGAAGAGTGACTAGGCTGGTTACAGTACTGCAAATAATGAGCTGTATGGAAAGATTTCCTTTTCATTTTAAGCAAACAGGGTGTGGTGTATGGCCCGCCGTTCATCCCGGCCAATACCACCAAGCCGCCAGGTGGAGCTCTCCCTGCAGTATGGAGGTGCCCCGAAGAACAGCAGGGCATCATGGATATTGGAGTCTTTACCCACAGCCCTGCTGGATACCATGGGGGCCACTAGATGACGCTGCAGGGAGGAAAGACGGTTATTTACCTTACACCCTGGAAGTACGTCCAAGTCACATGGACAAGGGGAATGACGTGCTTCCGGGGTGAAGACTGGGGATTGGAACACTTCTGGGTCAGGGAATATCAAAGGATTGTGGGAGCTCCCAGACGGAGAGCTGAGCTGGGTGGAAGGGTGGCAACGCGTCTGGGAGTGGAGGAATTGTTTATTAGTGATTATTGTGTATTGTTGAATGAGTATAGTGGAGAGGAGGGTGCTTTGTGCACTGTTGCATATGAATAAAGTCATCTTTTGGACTTTTATCTGGTGTCTGGCATCTTGGACAAGGGTTTAAGGGAGCGATATCGCCCCCCTATCTGTCACAAGGGATAAAGATGTAATTGGTGATGAGCAAAACAGCAGAGTTTAGTTTTTCACATTCAATTTTGAGAAACTGCCCCTAACATTCACTTTGTGTGTCATTTCACAATTGTGAAGCACAAGCTCACTAAAATTAAGTTTTGAGGCTTTTCAAAGTTTTTGGGAGGAAAGTGAGCATTAAAGAATGAAGAAACACCTTGTAAACAGTAATAAATATTTTGTTTTTTATTAATCCACAGCACACCTTGAGGTTTCTGATGAGGGGAGGGTAAGGCTTGTTTTTAGATGTTGTTGAGCACATGGCTAATTTACATGCATAATTAGCCATGCAATGCTGTGTTGCCAGCACAGTGATCAGTGTTATATATCCATTGGCAGTATTACTAATACTGTAAGATTGTTTTTTATTTTTTAAACACATGTCGAATGGAAATCTGGCAGTGTTTCTCAACATTTGTGGCTTTTTGGACCCATTTTTACCTTTTCAAGTATTACTGATGATACACATACATCAATCAGAAGAAATTAGTGTGGTTGGGTTCTGGAAAAAATTGCACGCAACACTGTTTTGTGGATGAGGTGGGTGCAGTTTCCACACATCTCAGTAGCTGAAATGCATTTTTTTCTTGTATGCTTGTGACCCAAAGATGGCCAAGTCAGCAATGATCTTACAGTAGGTGTGCATGAAGATTCTGTGCATGGCTGCTACAGCTATGTGATGTCACATTGGCCTCACAAAGCATCATGAGGTACTTGGAAAAAATGCTTGCCCAGGCCAGCTGCGCAGCGAATTTCCAGGAAACTTTTTGTCAAACAAGTTCACCGGAGAACGTGGCATATTCGATGTAAAAAACCTTTTGGAGAATTCCACCAATCCATACTACTGGTTACCAATACCACGGTTTTGACTTTTCTCTCTGCCTGACTATTTCTTGGTACTTTCCTGTGTTCCTCCACTAATGTCTCAGTTTCTTTTCCAAATTTTTTGCAAGGACAGAAGAGAAGAGTGTCATAAAGAACACACTTTACAGGGGTAGCTGGAGATGACTAAGACTAATGAGATTAGCATAACTGCCCCCTTCCTGTCCCACTGGTCGCATGAGCTTTAAGGGTGGCCAAAACATCAAGTCAAATCAGTTTTACTTATATAGCACATTTATTTATTTATTTATTTTATTATTTTTATTAATTTTATTGCATTCCATACAAATCAATCAAGTTTTACATAAAGAAAATGTGAGTTAAGAACAAATCGATCCCCACCCCTAAGCGAGAGAGCAAGCCAAACAGCATGAAATTTAAGACCTGTAGACATACCTAAATTAATAGATTCTCTGTGCTTTATGAATTATTTTAAAATATTACTGATTAGATCCTGCCATGTTTTGAAAAAAGTCTGTACGGATCCTCTAACTGAGTATTTGATTTTTTCCAATTTCAAATAGTATAACACATCAGTTTCCCTCTGACTTAAAAGAAGAGAGTTCCGGTTCTTCCAGTTTATTAGGATAGGTCTGCGTGCCAACAGTGTAGTGAATGCCATCACAATTTGTTTGTCTTTCTCCACTTTAAGCCCCTCTGGAAGAACCCCAAACACAGCTGTTAATGGGTTAGGAGGGATTGTGAGTCCATAGCTGTCTGAAAGGTAATTAAAAATTTTGGTCCAGAATAATGTTAATTTGTTGCAGGCCCAGAACATGTGACCCAGTGAGGCTGGGGCTTGGTTGCAACGTTCGCAGGTTGGATCATGCCCTGGAAACATTTTGGAGAGTTTTAGATGAGACAGATGTGCTCGATATATAATTTTGAGTTGTATAATTGTATGCTTTGCGCATATGGAGCTCGAGTGAATTCTCTGCATTGCTACTTTCCACTCCTTTTCTGATATATTAATTGAGAGGTCTTTTTCCCAGTGTCCTCTTGGATCTTTGAAAGGGAGGGATTGTAAAATGATTTTATATATTGTAGAGATGGAGTCTAAGTCCTTGAGATTGAGCAATATTTTTTCCAGCATGGATGTGGGTGCAAGATGAGGAAAATCTGGGAGTTTCTGTTTAACAAAGTTCCTGATTTGAAGATAGTGAAAGAAATGTGTAGCTGGAATGTTAAATTTGGAATGTAATTGTTCATAGGATGCAAAGACGTTGTCTATATAAAGATCTCTAAGCAAGTTAATTCCAAATTTTTCCAGATATTAAAAACTGCATATGTTTGTGAAGGTTGAAAGAGGTGGTTCTCTTGCAGGGGTGCCACAGATAGAAGCTTCTCCGTCTTAAAATGCTTTCTACATTGGTTCCATATTCTAAGTGAGTGGAGCACAATTGGGTTATTAGTGTATTGCCGATAACGTGTGTTTATTGGAGCGCAGAGCAAGGAATACAAAGAAGTACTGCAGGATTTTACTTCTATTGCGGTCCAAGCCTGTGTATGTTCTTCTATTTGTGTCCAGGTTCTTATCGCCTGTATATTTGCTGCCCAGTAATAAAACTGGAAGTTAGGTAGAGCCATGCCGCCTTCTGCCTTTTGTCTTTGTAGGGTCGCTCTTTGGATGCGTGGATATTTTGAATTCCAAATAAATGAGGTTATTGTTGAATCTAATTGCTTAAAGAATGATTTATTAATGTATATTGGGATGTTTTGAAATAAAAAGGAGCTTAGGAAGAATATTCATCTTAACAGTGTTAATTCTTCCAGCTAGTGTGAGATGAAGGGTTGACCATCTGTGCAAGTCTTGCTTGATTTTTTCCATGTAGACGGCGAAATTTTGCTGATAAAGAGCTTTATGTTTACTTGTGATGTTTACCCTAGGTATTTAAACTGTTCTGCAATGATAAAAGGTAGAGTATCTAATCTAATATTATATGCTTGAGAATTCACTGGAAAGAGTACACTTTTATTCAGATTAATTCTGAGGCCAGAGATCTTTTGAAATTCTGTGAGTGCTGTTAGGACTGCAGGCACAGAATTTTCTGGGTCCGAAATATACAGTACCATATCATCTGCATATAATGAAATTTTCTGTTCCAGTCCTTCTCTGCTCTTATATAGCACATTTAACACAGCAACAAGTTGACTAAAGTGCTTTACAATAAAAAATAAAAAATAAAAGATTATTTAGGAGACTGAACTCTTGCTGAGAAGCTGCTCCACTCTTGCTTTGTTAGTAGGCAAAAGACAGAGACAGAAATAGAGAAGTCATTCTGTTTAAACTTGGAGAGATCAGGAAAACTGAATCCAACATGTCTAGACTTAAAAAGCTACTTATCTAATGACTTTGTGTGTTGGTTTGCCCCCTAGTGGGCACAATTTTAAGTCTGACCATTTTAGAATACAGGATTTGATGCCTTACTACTTTTTTCAGACTGCAGCAATGAACATGCACAAGGGGCTGATTATCTGAAATAACCTTGATTTCAACATTAATAATCTCTCATTTGCTTTTTTCCTTTTTCTGTACTCCTATAACCACAAACACTTGTTTAGCCACCCCAGAAGCCATTTACCAAACCAGCTTAATCCAATTTCTTGCACATAGAAAATGTGGAAGCTTAATAAAATGTATTGATTGCTTAGCTGTCTCATGCAGGCTGCACTGAAGCCCCTACTCACGAGTGTGATTCTTCTGCACAGGGCCTGGGAGAGACATTGAAGCAGTCAATTTATTTCACTAAACCTTGACAAGAGCTGAATACTCTTCTGGCGGCATGAGTGCCGAATGGAGTGCTTATCAATTGCAAGGCATCCTCATGCACACCAGGCCGACTCAGAGTTACACAATAACCTAAAATGTAAATCTTTAAGATGTGGAAGGAATACAAGAGTACCAGGAGAAATTCTATAGAGATGAGAGGAAAATGTGCACATTCCACACAGACAGGTTTAGACTTGAGTTCAATCATTGTGCACCACTATACCATCATGGTGTCCAACCCAGATCATCCTGTTTAATGCTTAATTAAATTAAAGTAGACTCCTTCATAATTTCAGAGGGTGTTGCATCTTCTTGGACTTACATAGTTTTTACCTGTCTGATTAAGAAAATTTTGTGTATTTCACGCTTCATTTTCTAGACTCCTTCAGTGAAAAAAAATAAAGGGCTGATGATAGGTACCCCAGATAGAACTATAATCACCCCACAGAATGAAAGGTTTTACTACCTGTGTATCCATTTTACTATTTTCTCAGAGCCAGACTTCATTCTCAAATGAGAAGACACATCTGAGGACAACTTGTAAAAAGTTTTTAGCAAATAGCAGCAAACTGTCATTGATGAGGCCCTTTTTAAAAAGCCACCCCCAATTTCCTCTAGTCCTTCCTCTTTAAACTTGAGGGTCACAGTGTCCCATATGGACTCATGTATTAGACAGATATGTAAAAAAAACTTTTGAAAGCAGTGCTTGAAGTGGAACCAAATTACTGGTGGTACTCTGTTTATAGTGCTATACCAGCATTTTGTCGAAGAGCAGGGTGTTGGACCCCTATGAAATTTTGAGCGCTGGTACTTAACGGTACGTTAGGAAAATGTGACAATACTCTAAGCAAAAATTTTGAAGAGGTGAGTCACTTTAACCACTGATTGAAAGACTGGGAGAGAGAAGAAGAACAGAAGACTAGACAACTAGAGAACAGAGAAAGGTAAGATTGCTGTTATCCCTTTACGACTAACCACAAGTGTTACCTGGTAGGTAACCAACTAAATAATCACATTGCGATTCAAACCTAAGAATTTAATAATATACTCCGATCTTCACCCTGTCAAATAACTGATCCAGCTGCCATGACGCAATGTCAGAGGCTTTACTTCAGGAGCTGACGTCCAAGGTTCAGTCCCCATAAGTGGATGCATAAGTGTGTACATCTAACGACTCCCAATAAAGGCGAAACATGTGTTGTGTACTCTTTATATTATTTGGCAGATACTGTATAACATACCTATGAGCTGCTTCTCTCAACTGAGATGTGGCAGATGTTTGCTGACTGGCCGACTAACCACAAGCATTACCACCTAAATAATCAGATTGTAATTCAGAACTAGGAATGTATATTATATATATATATATATATATATATATATATATATATATATATATATATATATGTAATGGCTGCCACAAAACACAGATGTGCATCTCGGCTGGTAGACAGCATGACCTCTGGACAAAATGGAAGGTGCCAGGAGATGGACAAGACCAGGAGCAGTTCCATCCCCTGAACGTTAGATGGCAGTGGTCCACTGAAGCCATCCCAGCATGGACACCCACAGGGGTTCATGGGAACTGGTGTCTGGAAATGTAGCCCTGTCAGGGTTCTTAGGTGCTACAAGGGGGCACTGTCGGAGGAAGACTAGCCTGGTTCCCAAACAATACGGAAGTACTTCCAACAAGTCATGCCGGGTCACCAGAAGCTGTTGAGTGGGCAACACTCAACTGGAGGTGGACTGAGAGAACAGAGACTATTTATTTGTATGGTTATTGGCTGTGTTTCACTGTACTTTATGGTATTTACTGCTTGCTGGATTTAAAAAATCCATTGTTTAAACCTATGACTGCTATTGAGTCTGGGGTATATATATATATATATATATATATATATATATATATATATATATATATATATATATAAACCTTAATAAAAGGACAAGTGTCTGTGTATGTGTTCATCCAGTTCCTATGTCTCTGTTATATCCCATTTCATATGGGATTCATAAAAGCAGTTCTAATATTTGTGATGCACCATCTGTTGCAATGAAAAATGAATTGCAGTTTATTACTACATGCATTACAACATACATTCCAATAAATGATGCACTGCAAATGATAATGTTAAATATTTCCAACAGAGAATAACTGCTGGACCGACAGAAATCTGATAGATAGATAAATGTACAGTACTTTATTTGCCCCCAAGGGGAGATTAGAACTATTCAGAAGAAGAGAGACAGAGAAATATGTAAATAATATATAAATAATAAAGCAAACAACATCCCCATAAATACACATAAGAACGTCTGGCTTGGATACCGGAGAACTGATACAATCAATAACAGGGCTATAGGTGGTTTAAGATGGTCAGACCTGTCCAGATTTTCGTTTGAAGGTGTTAATATTTGAATAAAGCAGGTCCAGCTTGTTGTGTCCGAAAAAGGAACATGCCATTAGAAGCTGGTTCAGAATCACTCATTGTCCTGTCGCAGAGTTTAAATATAAAAATCAATAGGATGGTGCAAATGCTCCTAGGCAGTAATGTGGACAAGTTCAGTCATTTAGCTTATCCAACCTTTAAAAGGAAAAGTGGCTATGTATGTGACTGTGTCGGTGTGTCCATCTAGTCGCTATGTCTGGTACTGTATATGCCATTAGATGTGGAATTTGTAAAAGTGGTACTCTTTGTGATGAGCCATCTGCAATGCAGTTTATTACTACATGCTTTATAAAACACATTTCAACTATGATGCACTGCAAATGTTAACACAAAATACACTGAGGTCTATATATACATAATATATGCATTTGTAATGTGTTAAATTCATGCAATCAAATTTAGGAACAGCATTTTTGCTTTTCCAACTAGACAGTAATGTTATCATTTCGACATAGAGTGAGATGTTGTGTGCTGTGCAGCTTTGTTCGTGCTGTGCCATGACACTGAGAAAGAGAATGGGGCATGCCTAAATGTGGGCAGGGTTAAACATTTAACTCTTCCTGTAATTGATAGTCATCACACATTTGGGTACTGCCAAGTCCACGCTAGATATGAAAGAAGTAACCTGGGCACAAATGATGAAAATTGCACGTTTATGTAACTTGGATTCCTCGACAGTCATCATTATTTGAGTCAGATAATTCTTCCACAACTCTAATCTTAACCATAGTGTAAGCAAGCATATCACCCTTACAGTAGCTGTAGCCAGTCGGCTGTCGCTACCAATGAATGGTGTGTGACACCTGTAGATTATGGGTAGAGTCAAATGTTTAAATGGACCCATGTTTAGCCAAGCCCCAAGCTGCAGCGAGGTAGGTGCTGATGTCTGAGACTGATTTCACTAAAGTGCAATACCTATGCAAGCTATACATACATGGAACGGCTGCTGAGCCCTTCTTCTTGTCCCTTCCATGTGCTTTTCTTTCTTTTTCAGAGCTGTCTTGCAGGTACCAAAGAAGCTGGTGTGTCCTGGATTTTGAAATTTGCACATTCTCTCCATGTCTTTATAGTCATTATGGATTTGATAACAAGTTATTTATCACCTTCTATGATGCACAGTAAGTTGAACTTCAATGTTTTATTTAGAGGCTTCTGTCTAACTTCTGCCTGATTTATAATTGCACACACTCTGAGATGGAATGAGGATTACAAATTTGATTGCAAGGTAACTGACACAATATTATAGAAATAAAGGTTTTTCAGCATAACAGAGTGTCTGTCTGCAGCTGTAGAGATTCGAAGATAAGTAAAAAAAAATCAGGATTATTAAGCAAACAAGTCCTCTGTGATGGCGTCTTTTACAGAAGCAAAGCTTTCACTGATTATGGAACGATTCCAAATGAAGAAGGAGCAGTCTCAGTATAAGCCGGGGGGTGGAGAGCTGTGCAACAGACCCTGAAATAACTACACTGTTCAAATGGCAGGCATGCACTCATATTTTCACATGATAATGGTTTCGATGGATGCTAAAAATGTGGCACGGGTTAGGACTTTTTTGCTTCATGCACTGGTATACTTGAAGTTGCGGGAGGGAATGGTGTTAAAACTGTGAAACCGACTGGAAAAAATTTCATTCATGCATGCATTCTGTGGAATGCTATATTTTCCGTTTTTCTTTTTTTTTATTAAGTGTTATGAACCTGTCCTTGTGAAAAGCATCATACATATTGAATTATTCATTTCAATTTACAAACCAATTTTCTACAAATGTGCTTGCCAGGTTTTATTTGTGATACATTTCATATTGAATCATAAAACTGAACATTATATAAAAACATTAGTTAAAAGAAAAAAAACCTAGAGGACTTCATATGGCACAAAGTATGTCCCTCACTCCATTCTACTCCATGCATAGCAACAGACTTAAAACCATCAAGGTCCATGGATGATGGAGAAGAAAATTAATCAGGCAAGAAAAGCATCAAGCACACCGTTAAATGAACCTGAGTGTGCTATTATGATGTCAAAGGGCCCCAAATAATATTGGTTATTAGTTTTTATTGTTGAGGCAGAGGTGGACCAATTCCCAATGGCTTCCTAGGATACCCTATTCATTTGAGACATGAAAAGTTCCAAGTGAATTACATTAAAAAATTAAAATAGCCAAATTTCCCAATATTCAAGGTCACACAGTGACAGAGTTGAGAGCCTAGTCTCTGTCAGTCCAAAACCTTTGCCACTAGGCCACTCAGTCATTATAAAATATGAATGTTGTCATGCCCACATAAATTTCAGGCATAATGGGTGACTCGGGTAGTAGTGGAGGAACGTATGAGCCCAGTGAACATAAGGTCAGGAATCCTGGCTGGTGAAAGCACATGCAAATCTTACATGTTAATGTTTTGAAGGAGTGGCATGAACATAATTATGTGTTGGCTACTTCTGCTGCAGTCTCTCAGACCGAGGTTGGTATTGGTGATAATTTGACGGACACTCAGCCGACCGAGTTGCTGTCCCTGATAGGAAGGAACTATGATGTCTTTATGGCCATGCCTAGCTGGACTGAAATTGCTGAAGACAAAAATGTAACTGAACCTGGCATTAAGATATACTGTAGATGTGCCCGCATTGTATTCTGGATGCAATGCAGACTGTGATAAGTGAGGGGGTGAAGCAGATGCTCGAGTTGGGTGTGATTCGGAAGAGTAAAAGCAAATGGCAAAGTCTAGTTGTTCTAGTTCCAAAACCAATTTTTTTCATAACCAGTTTTGTATAGATTTTAGACATTTGAATATGATTTCCAAGTCTGATACGTACCAAATGCTGAATATTGATGACTTACCCGAGAAACATGGGCAAGCATTGTATATTTCCAACTTGGATCTCATGAAGGGGTACTGGCAGGTGCCTCTGGAGGACTCCAGTTGTGAGAAGAACGCAATCATCACCCAGGACAGGTTGTTTGAATTCACAAGCCTCCCATTTGGTCTCCATGGTATGCCGGTGACTTTTCAGCAGATGATGGATCATTTTCAGTAATGATTGGCAGTCTCGACTGTCTGCAAAACAATGCTTGACAGTTTGAGGCTGACTGGGTTGACTGCTAACCCTAAGAAGTGTACATTTGGATATGTTGGAAACACATTTTTGAGGGTATTCTATGGGGGAAGGTTTGATTAATCCTCAGTTGGACAAGATGGGATATCTGCTTGTGTATCCATGTCCAAAAATGCAGAAGCAGGTTCATGCTTTCCTCAGATTTGTTGGTTATTACATGAGCTTTATTTTGAATTTTACATATAGAGCCGTCTCTCTCGCTGGCTGGATGAAGGACAGAGAGAACCACGGCATTGTTTGGACCAATGATTGTGGGACAGTCTTCTCTGACTTGAAGGCCACTTTGTCTTTGTTCCTCGTTCCGCAGAATCCAGACTTTTCAAAGGAGTTCATTTTACAGATAGATGCAAGTACTTTTGTTTTGGAGGTGGTGCTCCCTCAGTGTTTCGATGGGGAAGAACATCCCATCATGTTTCTGTAGGAAATGACTCTCCAAGGAGTGTAATGGGTATCAAGTGTGTGGTGGAGGCACTCCGCTACTACTTGTGGAATAGGGGGTTTATCCTGGTGAATGACCACGTCCCGCTCCAGTGGCTCTACTGGCAGAAAGATACAAATTCCCAACTCACTCAATGGTTAATTAACTTGCAGCCATTTGATTTTGATGTTTACCATCGTCCCTGTTTGGTGCATGGCAATGCAGATGTTCTCTCGTGTCTGCCCAAGGCCAATTTCAACTGTCGCTTTGTTCACACTGGTGTGAACAAAGCTGAAGGTGGAGATGTAAGATTTTTGATATCCCAAAAACCCCCCAACTGTGCACCGACAATCTGTTAACGCAGGCAGGGACCGGTTGTCCATTGCTGGTGCAACAGCAAGATCGTAGGCCCACCACGCAATGTGTCTGTTGCTTGCTGGTCAAACATTTAAAACCAGCTGCTGACCTGGCCGTCTGTTCACTTTCTGTTTCCTCACTTGCACATAAAGTGTGCCTGGTCTTCTTAATCTGAGAAGGGGGTGACTGCAAGATGATGACAATGTCACTGTGTGCATGCTGTGTTTTTTGTGAGTGATTTAGAGACAGCTCCTGTGTGGAAAACTTTGAGATGACAATAAAACTGATTTTTTGTTTAAAAATCTGGACTCACCTTCTGATATATATATATATATATATATATATATATATATATATATATATATTAAGCATCCTGTGTAACTATCTCATATTCAGCCATTGGCATGTTCTCCTATAATCTAAATGAGATTATCTAGTTTTCCTCCCACATCTCCAAAGACGTAAATGTATTTAAACTGGTAGTTTGGCCCTGTGCAAATGAGGGTGGTTACAAAAGTGTGCCCTGTGATCAACTGGCACCCTATTCAGAGCTGCTTACTGCCTTGAATTTACTGTTGTCAGGCTATGATTCATCTCCCATGTCCTTGAATTGGATTAAGTGGGTTTGAGAATGTTATTATATTAGATTTTCTTATGTATGTGTAAGTTGCCAGGGCCAGTCAGGGTCTGCTCTAATTATGTAGCTGTGAAGCAACTGTTTTGTGGGCATACTTTAAGCATACTATTCTTACTCATTATTGGGCTGACACCTTTATCCAAGCTGATCTGCAACATTTGAGATCCAAATGGTTACATTTCATGTATTTATGTAACTGGAGCACAGACAGGTGAAATAAATTGATTGTAGTCACAGAGTGTCAGTAACAGGATTTGAACCAACAGTCTCAGGTTTTGAGGTCCAAAGCCTTAACCAGTACACCATACTGCAAACTCTCCTCGATTTACATTTATACATAGTGGAACTTGAATGTAGTCTCCTGTTAAAAGCGTGGGTTCCTCTTTTAAAAATATGCACACTCTAGGAACGCCCATTTTCCCTTTTGCCTCTGCCGGTGCTTTGCCATTCTATCAACACATCATGATATACATGTATGCATCCATGTGTGATACAAAATGGTGTAAAAGGCGCTATATAGTGCCCGACCCGGCACAGACTTACGCAGAGGCACGTGTAAAACAAACAGGCTTTTATTAGTTTTCTTCAGCCTTGGGGCACGTCTTCCCCGTGTCCCACAGGCCCAACACAATTCCAAAAGCACAACTACACAGCTCAGACAACCCTTCCTGGCACCACCACTCCTCCCAGGCAACCTCATCCTCTTCCTCCCAATTCTGGCTTCGAATGAAGGGAAGCTGACCCGTTTTATAGCCCACCCGGAAGTATTCCAAGTGCTTGACCAGCTGGCCCTGATTGCACCTCCAGGTGGGGCTGATAACTTGTTCAGCCGGGTTGTTGGCTCTCGGCAGCACCCCCTAGCGGCCACCCCATCTCCCAACCAGGCTGTGGAGGACTCCATGTCCCATGGAGCCACGTGGGAGACTGGGAAATGAATAACGGTCGGGGAGGCTGCCACCAAGCGTCCCGGGGGAGGTATTGAGCTGTCCATGGTGGCTCCCCCGGAACATATGCAGCAGGGGTGTCCCGGCCGTGCATGATTCTGGAGTTCCCTATAAACCTGACTTTCCATATACAGTAAATCTGATAGGCTCTTTATAAGACAACACTTTAGTGGACATTTATCACAATATGGCTCTTTAACCTCACTACAGCCAAAGAAATTTAGGATGAAAGCTGAGAAAATACAAAAGACGATAGCCACCTGACTGCAATTCCAAAGACAATGACATGTTACAAGATGTCTGAGGGAAGGCTGGGGGATTTGGACCCCTTTCAAGTTATTTAAATCCATTATATAACTAAATGACTTCTTTCTTCAAAAACACCAAAACAATTTCTCACATGAATGAGCACCATTGTTCTGCACAATATCCAAATAATTGAATTCACATTTTATGAATAGCTATAACAAAGGGGCAGTTCATTTATTTATTCTAATAGGAAATAATACAAAGAACATGAAAACAAAAACAGTTATTAAAAGAAAAAATAAGGACAGGATTGGTGCAGACAAACCAGGAAAATGTAAGAACTGGCAACATCTTTGTTTAAATATTATGCGTTGGGTATTTGGTGCTCAAATTGGTCTTAAACGAACAGGAAATAATGAACACTAAACTAAAAGTAAAAGCAATGTACACCAAAACATAGCACTGGAATATGTGAGTTCATTAAATAAATGAATAAATTAATGAGCCTTAATGACCAATTAATTAAACACAAAATGCTCAGTGAATGAATGAATGAGCAATTCAAGGATCAAACACATGTGCAAATGAATGAATGAACAAATGACTGAGCCTAGATAAACAATTAGCTGAATGCAAATGTAATGCATATCACAACCCTGCATTTAAAAAAATGAGTTCAGTAAATGAATAAATATGTGAGCAAGACAATGATCATGGTCTTGGACAAATTTGTTGGTACCCTTACAGTTCATTGAAAAAGTGCTGGATTCCCCTTAAACATTGATTCAATGAAAAGCAATTGTCCCCTGAATAGCTGCATGCCTTTGATATGTCATCGAGTAAAGTAAAGCAAGTGTGAGAATAGATCAAGTATTGTTTATTCTACACAGATATTCTAAAGTGGCCTGGACATATTTGTTGGAACCGCTAGAAAAGATCCTAAATAACTGGAGTAAAGTGATTTTTTAAACTAGCTGTTTTCTTTAATTAGTATCACACATCTCCAATTGTGCAATCAGTCATTCAGCCTATTTAAATGGAGAAAAGTAGTCACTCTGCTGTTTGGTTTCATCGTGTGTCGCACACCGAACATGGACCAGAGAAAGCCAAGGAGAGAGTCTGAGAAGGTCAGAAAGAAAATCACAGACAAGCATGTTAATGGCAAAGGCTATAAGACCATCTCCATGTAGCTTGATATTCCTGTGACAACAGTTGCAAATATTAATAAGAAGTTTAAGGTCTGTTGGACTGTGGGTAACCTCCCTGGACAATGCCACAAGTGGAAAATCAACTCCAGAATGGGCAGAAGAATATTGAGAATGGTAGACTAAAAGCCAAGGACAACTTCCAAAGAGATACAAGCTGAACTTCAGAATCAAGGTCCATCAGTGTATAATCCCAGCATAACAGTGGGATGACAATGGGAAAGTGGAATCAATGGAAGAAGGCCCACAGTTGAAAGAAAAACATAAAAATGTATATTTACAAATTAACAAGCCACATTGCTTCTGGGAGAATGTCCTTTGGACAGATAAGACAAAACTGGAGCTTTCTGGCAAATCACATCACCTCTGTGTCCACAGAAACCATGAAGCTTTCGAAGAGAAGAACACCATACCTACTGTGAAACATGGAGGAGGCTCAGTTATGTTTTGGGCTGCTTTGCTGCATCTGGCACAGGGTGCCTTGAATCTGTGCAGGGAACAATAAAATCTCAAGACTATCACTACATTCTGAAGCAAAACATACTGCCCAATGTCACAAAGCTCTGTCTCAGTAGCAGGTTATGGTACCTACTACAGGATAATGTCACAAAATAAACAACTAAAAGCACCTTAGAATGGCTAAAAAGAAAAACATTTGACTATTGTGAAGTGGCCTTCTATGAGCCCTGAATTGAATCCTATCAAGCATCTTTGGAAAGAAGTGAAACAAGCAGTCTGCAAAAGACCCTGTTCAAACCTGACACAGATGATGCAGTTTGCTCATGAAGAGTGGGCCAGATGACCTGTTGACAGTTGCAGAAATCGCATTGAGAGCTCCAGGAATCGCTTGCTTGCAGGAATTGCCTCTAAAGATTCTGCAGCAAAATATTAGGTTAAGAGTCCCAACACTTTTGTCCATACCATTTTCATTCGAGTCATTAATTAAAATGTGCTATTGAATCAAAACTCTGAAGCAAAGTGCGATTTGTTTTTGATGGTTGCCAATTACTGTACTTTGGTCAATTTCAAGTTATTTCAGAGGCAATTGTGGCTTCTTTATTTTTCATGGTGAGGCACCAACAAATTTGTCCACATCTCTAAATGAGTTAACAGTAATGAGTAAGTAATTGAATGAATAATTAAATCAGCCATGATGAACAACTCATTGAACACAACGAAAATTGACATCAAAACCAAGCATTGGAATATGTGGGCTCATGAAATAAATCAATGAACAAATGAATGAATGAGTTTATGAATGATCAATGATGCCAAATTAAAAGAACTCAATTAATTAGAATAATGCAGCATAATCCAATATTGGTATAATTGGGTTCAGTAAATGAATGAATGAATGAACAGTCTGACCAGTTAAATAAATGAATGGATGAAAAGCTAATAATCAAATATTATAAGTGTACTTATTATTAAAGTTTTGTAGGACATTTGGTCATGTTTTAGGGAGAATTGGTACCTCCAGTGTTTTCAAGTATGTCCAATCAATATAGGAAGTTAGTTTGTCAGTCAATTCACTTTTATTTATCTTTCATCTGTCCTTAATTCATTTAATGGGAACTTGTTCTTGTTATTGTCATACAGTATAAATCAATCTTAAGCAATTTGATGGAAGGTTATCATATACTGGGCAGAGATTCATTTGAACATTTGGTTCCTGTGTTCTGGGGATGAGCTGCCTGTAGTCCCTAATTCTTCGGAGATGGAGTTGGACATTTTCTGTTCTTTCTAGGGCATTATGTCAATGTTGGCTTGTGGGTGAATGAGGCCTGAGTAATCAAGCAGAAGATTGTCCATTAATGGAATAATAAAAAGGGTTAAGGGGTACATCAATTAAGCTGATTTGAGGTTTTTATGAAATAAAATGAATTCAAGTTAATACATTCTTGTTTGTTTTGGTGCCAGAGAGTCGTAATGTGTGCATGTTGGTAGGAGATGCAAGTAAGTATTTCAATGTAGTCTGCATAAGAAACAATATGACTACTACAACACCCTCCAGACTACACAAGGTGAGCCCTGGAGTTTATAGCGGTATTTCATCTTTATCTTTGTCTATTCATCCAGCTTCTTAACTTATTTTGCCCTGGTTTGGGCCAAAGTGAGCCTGTGTCAGTCCTGAAAACATCAGGCACAAGGTAGAAATCAACCCAAGTAAGGACACTAGATTATCACATGCTCACTTGCACACCTCAGTTGACTAACCAGTATGTTTATGAACTATGGGAGAGAATCAGGGGCACAAGGGGAAATCCACGTCAACATGGGGAGACTGAATCAAAGTGCGATCCAAACATTGTGAGGTGGCAATGGCAATTTATGTGTATATCTACAAGTAGCAATTTTTTCTAATTTCTGCTGTTGTCCAGTATTGGTCACTATTGGGTCCCATTCTATCAAAAACATTGCTATTTCATTTCTCCACGATAACATGAAATTAAAAAGTTTTCTTAAGCAATACTATAAAAAGATTATGGTAAGTAACATATAAAAAATATCTTTTTTGTGAGTATAACTTTAAAGGACATGAGTGGTTTCAGTCCCTCAGCTCTTGGTTTCAGTTTCTGCTTTGTAGCCATTGCGTCTAGTACTTAGTTACTGGTTTGTTAACCACAAGTAAGTCTTTAGTTTCATTGAGAGATTCCCTGGTTTTTGCCTACCTGTGCTCCAATTGCATAATTTTCATCATACATGTTAAAACACTGCAAAAACGTTAAAGGGAGTATCTACTTTGTCTATATAAAATCCTAAGCCTAAAAGTGCAACGATTTTGTGCAACAATTTTATGTGACGTTTTTATGTCACGCATTAAACTGGGCTTATTTTGAAACCTACATATATATGTTTGGTATCATTCTGTTCAGAATTTATCAAACTTTAATGTGATGTTGCTATATTTTCTGATTCTTATTCCATGTTTAAATTAGAAACTAAAAAATATCAAGAACTCATGTCCCACAAGACTAGACTTTGTGCCAAAAGATTTAACCATGCCGGAAATAAAAGACAAAGAGTAGGACAGCTGCTGTACAGGCTTTTAAAACACCGCATGAGATGCAGATCACATGGCACGGCAGCAGCAGCAAGCCAGCAGCTGATTGAGCAAAGAGGAGGTAAAAAAAAATGTATTTGTTTCCCATTGTATCACCGTTTAAGAGGGGGTTTCAGAGGAGCGACTGAATCTCCTTGGGGTACGTTCACAACGCGATCGGCAGAGATGTGAAGTGGCTGGTGCGTAGCGCAGGCCAGTGGTTTTGGTGAGTGAAGCGAGCAAGGGGAAACCCCCTAGCGTAATATAATATTATATTATCCATCCATTTTCCAACCCGCTGAATCCGAATACAGGGTCACGGGGGTCTGCTGGAGCCAATCCCAGCCAACACAGGGCACAAGGCAGGAACCAATCCTGGGCAGGATGCCAACCAACCGCAGGACACACACAAACACACCCACACACCAAGGCCAATTTAGAATCGCCAATCCACCTAACCAGCATGTCTTTGGATTGTGGGAGGAAACCGGAGCACCCAGAGGAAACCCACGCAGACACGGGGAGAACATGCAAACTCCACGCAGGGAGGACCCGGGAAGCGAACCCGGGTCTCCTAACTGTAAGGCAGCAGTGCTACCACTGCGCCACCGTGCCGCCCATATTATATTATACTCATGAGTAATATTCATTACTCATGAAAATTTTACTGACCAAATCTGACTTTCATGCACTGAATTGGCCATGTATCGGGTTTGGACAAGAACGATACCGACATGTATCTAATAGAAAATTCCATATATTTCAGATGGATCAATGAAATGTTTTACGGACAACAAGTGAAGTATTTTGAAAAAACAACAGCTTATTATCTTACTGGACAAATGTGTTTGCTGAAGGGCTTCGTTTCATTCAGTGTCATTGCCAAAACCCATCAATAGTTGTTGTACATACTGTATGTTTGACAATAATTTCTTTGCACATAATACTTGATTCCTAAGAGTACTGTGGGGGAGAATTGGCTGTTCCTGTATTCATTTCTACAGTCTTTCTGCAGTTTCACTAATAGCTTTAAGTGAAGAAGAAACTACAAAGTTGCTGGCTTATTATGTGACCTACAGCAGATCTCTCCACAAATTTAAGCAAGTCTACACTTATGGAACATGAGGCTAGGTTGACTTGAAATTGGCATGGTGTGAGTGCTAATGACGTGTGTTCTTGGGTGGGACTTGTGATGGACTGTTGTGCCATCTATAAGTGACTTTCATGATCACCTCCATATTACTGTATATTATCAGCATGGTAAAATGAGCTGAGCAGCATAGATTTTTGAATGTGATTTCGGAGAGTGGCCAGACAGACTCTGGGTAATACATTGAGAGTGGATTATGACAAATAAACTGAAAACGCATAGTCATTAAAAAGGAAATGGATTACATATGTTTCTCTTTTTCTTTTTATCTCAAATCTGGTCAAGAGAAAAATTATTTTGAAGTGTCTTTCCTTTGCTTGAAAAAAGTTTGAATTCTGTTGACACACAGCCTGGTGTTACCTTGTTGGCTGCCATGCCACTCTTCATAGAGTGTGTGCCTCAAATGCATAGCATCATGTATCGTGGTAGCAAAACTATTGGTGATTATAATTTCACTACTTTGTAAAACAAATGGAAAAATTGAAATAACACAGACAAAAATGTCATTTCTTAAACCCTGACTCCTGCCTTGGTCACAATGTTGCTCATTTAGGCTCTGACCCCCTTGTGACACTGATCTGGACTAAACTAGTTTGAGAATGCTGAATATGTTATTTATTGGGAAACTGCATGTTTATGATACTCAAAAACTCAAAATTAGGCCCAAAAACTCAAAAAAACCATGAAGCTGGCCTGGCCCTAAAACTCGTAAGTAGGCCTGCCATCTACACACAAAAGGCCTTGCTTACAAATTCAAAAAGGGAGAGAGGAACTGTAAAAACCCTAGGCCCAGATAATAAAAAACTTATAGTAAAAGTTATTTAAAATATTTAAAAATCTCAACAAGAAGAGAATTCTGAAAAGAGAAGGACATTAAAAAAATTTTGCCTCAGAAAGGAAACCTAAATGAACAAATCTAAATCAAAAATCAAATTCAGAACCTAGTACAGCAAAAGTCCATAAACCAAACAATCAAAGAGAGAATTTAGAAAATACGAAATCCACGAAAGTGAGCTGAACAACATGAGCAAAAGTTGATGCCACAGCAATACTGCTGAGATCTTAAGCAGTTCAAGGTCAGCCCCACAGCTGCAGCATCAGAAGGCCTGCCCCCTTAGGGTCAATGTACAAAGGATAACATACAACTAACAGAACAGACTTCACAGGAGGACAAAAAGAAAAATACAAAGTATTTAAAAAAACAAGAAAAGAATAAAATACAAAAGAATGGAATTTTGTAAAGTGAGGTCTGCGGCTGGTTGGCATAGTTTTAAATAATCACCAGACTTGTGTCTTCAAGTGGGGGTGTGATAGCATGGTGAGAGTGGTTCCCATGCGCGATGACGGAGTTGCACTTAATATACAGGTACATGATAGCCCAGTGAGCATTGATTGCCGCAGCTGTGCCATATCCCTGCTTTGGAAGGGAAATGCAAGTGCAGGAAGGGGAAAAAATCAGGGGAATCAAAAGGAAAAAGGCCAGAGGTTAAAAGATGGAGTGAAAGGGAGAGATCTGGTGCAAGTGAGAGGATGAAAGACAGAGAAGGCAGACAGCCGGGAGGAGAGAGGCAGCGTGTCTGCAGGGAAGTGAGGCTGATAGAGACACTATGTGGATGATGCCATGGACCATAAGGACGCAAGCCTGGTAGCAGGAGTTGGAGGCTTGATTGGGGTGCCCTGCCTGGAGCCAGATAGGGCTACAAGGGGCCTGAGCCAAGGAGCAGCACTGAAAGTGGGCCGAACTGCAGATTAGGTGTCTCCTTGGTTGCAAAAGTCTAGAGTTTAGTCAAGGAAGATGTCTGTTTTTAAGGACTGCACCCAGGCTCATGGTTTTTAAAGATAGTTTCCTGCCAATTGTTTTAACCTTTTTTTATGGATTCTTTACTTATTTGATTATTTTAATCTCCACCATCACCTCATTTTATTGGATTATTTATTTATTGGACATGTTTAGAGCACTGCACTATTTTTTTAACACTTTGGTTTGTTTTTAATAAAACCACTCAAGCACTTTTCACCATGCCCTTGCTTGGTGTGTTTGTCCTCATCTGCTCAGCTCATCCTGGTCATGACTATCAACAGTGTCGGGTTCAAGAAGCTCCCAAAATGGAAGAGGGAGCATGGAGCCGACCTGCACCATCACAGCGAAGTGGGTAGCAACAGTTTTAAACTAAAAAGTAATGAGAAAATGTCACAAAGTCAATAAAACAAGCTAGAGATTGTAACTATGTTGTTATGAAAGATGTGTTATCTAAAGATGTGAGAAAAACAAACAAAGGTCAGGATGTGAACCATGAGTCAAAGTCAGGAAACACTGAAGGATTTAGTAGCCAAAAGGGGACATTTAACCAGGACCAAATTAAGCACATGTTAATCTTAGTTAAGGAAAAACAGAAATTATCAAAAATACTAACAAGAATATTGATTAAAGGCCTTTTTGAAAGAATCTAAAATCTCAGATAATCAGGTAAGGCACAACGCTTACATTTGTTTATCGTCACATCACTGAGGTCTTGTGCCACACACTCCCAGTCATCTTGCCTGGTAATGGTACAGCAAACATCAACAGAAATGGCAGCACCCATATGAAAATGTAAACATAATTAATTTTCAACATTGTTAAACTCCTTAAAACCATAAAAACAATGTTTGAAAATAGTTAAAAGACCAAGGAAAAAATAAATGTGTCACCTTGATTATAATAGGGATCTAACAACAGAAAATAAGTAATAAATAACGCAAAATTGTTTACAGAAAACATTAAAATAAGTAAACAAAGATAAAAGAAACTAAAGGCAGGGATGAAGCCCTGGCAAAACTTTGAGATGATTACAATGTCCAGCGCACTTCCTGCCTAAATCTCAATGCTGCCAGGATAATTCTTTACTCCCACGACTCTGAATTAGGCTAAGCAGAGTTGAAGATGGATAAATGAATGGACTTCGAGACGGTGTTTACTGTGAAAAGCATGAATACTTCTTTCTTTTATAAAAATGTACAGTCATGTTAAGTTAGCTTTGCAGGCTGATTATTGTAGGACTGAGGAAGGAAATCTCTTTTTGATTAATATATTTCAACTATCCATCCATTTTCTGTGTCTAACTTTTCTTAGTCCTGGTCATAAGGAGCTGAAATAATTCTGTAAGCAATAGTGGCAGATAGAAACTTGACCTGAAAATAAGATTTCTCAAACTGATCAGCTGGACAAATAGCCAAGAAGACAAAAGATACGCTTCATTCATCCAGAAAGACATTTCCTTAGTAGTTCATCCTGCAACTTTTCAGAAACAAATCTTAAATTATTAAAAGAAAAGTAAAAAAAATTCTCTCTCTCTCTGTTTTTGAGCAAGAGGCCCCAGCTTGTCTTTTGTTTCAACAATAAACATGAGCAAAACTGCAGAATTTTACCAGAGGAGATGGGACCATGGATTGTAATTAATGGCAAATTGATGTTTATATGTCTACAAATGGTTCACAACTCACAAAAGAAAAGTTAAGTGTTGTTCTGCAGAGTGTGTCTTGTGAGATCTTTGGCAGAACAAATTCCAGTGGGTGTACATTTCCAGAATAAGGAAAAGGCTGGTCATTCATACTTTTACATACTTACTTACATATTTTTAAGGAATATTATAGAAATAATGTTTTACTTGTGCATATACAGATCTATCTATCTATCTATCTTGGGAATCAGAGGATGCTTTATTCATTCTTGAGTAAAGATGATAGAACTTCTTCCATCCAATAAAAGTAGAATTAAAACAGCCCTCAGTATGTAGTGAAGGGGCCTGTTGGGTCCTTTGGAACTTTAGCAAATTACATTCAGTATTGAGAAATAGAGCTAAAAGTGAGGGAATATCAGATTAATAGGACTGAAATTGTTTCTGGTTTATGATACTAAGTTGAAAATACTGCCAGTGTTGAATGTGAGTATTGGAAGTGTTCCCAGTCCTGACTATGGACATAAATCTATATCCAGAACTGGGTAACAGGATGAAAAATCTTTCCTTTTAGATTCTAGACTGATAATCCTTCCAATTTTGAAATGAGGTTAACAGAACAAAAAATGCATCCATTCTTATATGGGAATGATGTCACCTACACTGAGAAATGCTTCAAGTATGATTTGACCCTGAATTGGTTTAATCAAAAAGGCCTTTCCTAAACTGACAGGCAGACAGTTACCTTCACCTTGTTGGAGAAACCATTTTCTCATATATGACAAGTTAGCAGATGCGCAAAACAATGTTCTTATACTTGTCATTCTTGCTTTTCTTGTTTATTCACACCATGCAGAATGCTGACAGCAGCTAGTAGGGATTGTGACACAGCGCTTGACACATTCATATAAAGTGTCCGCATTTTGTAGTCATTTTGTTTAGCAACAGTCTCACCATCTGAAGGTCTCAAAATAATAACAGCAGCTTTACTCTTCCAAAGGTGTGGTTTTAAGTGTTTCTTTCCGAGTAACACTGAAGACTTAAGAGCTTGTACTGAAAACTGTCTCACGTTTTTTATTTTGCCGCCTTTCACAATAACCTTGCAAAACAGTCTTCTGTCTAGGTGCATCAATGCCTATAAAGCCAAAAACATGCATAAGTTAACCTTCTGAAACCTTCTTAGTTTAATCTGAGGCCACAGAAGCTGGAACCTACAGCACTGCAGGCAAGGTGGGGGAACTACCCTGAATGAGGTGCTAGACCACCGTATAGACCACTCCCATAACCTCCCACCAGTAAAACTAACAGTGTTGTCTTTAGGGTGGGGGAATAATGGAGAAAAAGCTACATAGATATAAACTCAGGACACTGGATCCATGACACAGAGATGCTACACACTGGTTACCCACAAGTAAGCCAAAAGCAACACTGTGAATCTGACTATGTGCAAATAAAAACATTTCTAAAGCATTTAATGTGGAATTAGAATTAGAATTGGAATTAGTTTGTCATTGGATCATCTACATCATAAAGCAAATAAGAAACAACATTGCTATAATTATTTCAGATTGTTGTTACAAATATTACACAACAAGATTATATCTTATCATATGATGGGCAGTCCTGAAGTGACTGAGTCAGGTAATCCCCTCAAAAGAACTTTGGATATTCTTAAAATACCTGTTAGAAGAAGAGCATTGGTGTAGCAATTAAATGCAAATGGCAGTAGTGGACATGTGAAGTGAAGGCTTAAAAAAATCACTGGTTGGCCAGGGCTTATGTGGAAATTAAAATAATTGCAAATAGATGGTGTTTTACCAAAGTTGGATATGGTGATCTATGAATGGCCTGAAATATGTTTAGTTCAAAACTCAGCTCAACTCAATACTTCCAAGTTAACTTCTTAAAAGGATAAGTTTGGTGTTTTCACGTCAAAGTCATTTCTTCATAGACACGATATATGTGCATTTGCTATGTGGAATTGTGATCTAAAGTTAAATGTTTTCTGTACATTTAAAAAAAATACATAGCCAGTCCTAGCATTTTATAATGTAACCTATGGGGCACAGACCAACACAGGGAAAAAAGTCTAAAAACTTACTGAATACATCCTCTTTAAAGCAACAAAAGAAAACATGCCTTGTATCGTATTCACTTGTGTGACACCAGCATATATACCATCCTATCCTTTAAGATTCTGTGACATTTTAACTCACGTGCACTGTCTGGTGGTTACTAAAAAATGTGCATCATGATCAACATACAAACAGAACTGCACCTTTACACATACAAATATATTAGGGTGGCACAAGTTAGAGATGCTCCCAGAATGCTCCAGAAAACTCGGTCTAAATTAGGGGTACTCAAACTGTGGACCGCGGTCCACAATCCGGACCGCCAAGATGTTTTTGGCGGACCGCGACTGTCTTCTGCGTAAGTCAAAATAAAAGCACCAAAATTATTGTTGTTTTATTATTTGCCAGGAAACGGTAAGCGTGATTAAAAGCGGTAATGTAAAATGACATTTTGAGACGAAACACGCCAAGCACTACAATGTGAATTATCCACCAAAGTCAGAGCTCCGTTCGCATAAGATCGACGCCCTTAAGTCGTCGTTGGTAGCGAGTTCATCGCTGATGACAAAAGCGACCACCACACAATCAAATGTTACAGAGGCTTCTCTGCGCATTGTTTGGGTTCTTGGCAGACATAAGAAAGCATTTACTGATGCAGAGGTTGTTAAAGAATGCATGATGTCTGCTTCTTCGGTTCTGTTTAAAATTCTGTTGACTTTAAAATTCTGCTTATGGTTTATAAAGCCTTAAATAATCTCTCCCCATCGTATATATCAGAATGTCTGACACCTTATATTGCAAATCGTAACCTCAGATCCTCAAATGAGTGTCTCCTTAGAATTCCAAGAACAAAACTTAAAAGAAGTGGTGAGGCGGCCTTCTGCTGCTATGCACCTAAAATCTGGAATAGCCTGCCAATAGGAATTCGCCAGGCTGATACAGTAGAGCAATTTAAAACACTGCTGAAAACATATTACTTTAACATGGCCTTTCTATAACTTCAATTTAACTTAATTTAACTTAATCCTGATACTCTATATGTTCAATTTCCTCATAATAACTATTCATGGTGGCTCTAAAATCCGTACTGACCCCTACTCTCTTTTCTGTTTCTTTTTCCGGTTTCTTTGTGGTGGTGGCCTACGCCACCTCCACCTACTCAAAGCTTCTTGATGCTCCAACAATGATGGATGGATTAAAAGGCAGAATTCTACGTGACCATCATCATCATCAAGCCCTTCCGTGAGAACCCTAAATCCAAAGAGGACTGTTTCATTTATGTTAGGTAGAATGCTCAGAGGGGACTGGGTGGTCTTATGGTCTGGAATCCCTACAGATTTTATTTTTTCTCCAGCCGTCTGGAGTTTTTTTGTTTTTTCTGTCCCCCCTGGCCATTGAACCTTACTTTTATTCGATGTTAATTAATGTTGATTTATTTTGTTTTCTTATTGTGTCTTTTATTTTTCTATTCTTTATTATGTAAAGCACTTTGAGCTACTGTTTTTATGAAAATGTGCTATATAAATAAATGTTGTTGTTGTTTAGTGACAAAAAGTGTGTTGAACTGATATAGCAGATACCATTATCAGACAGTACTGCTAGTCGTTGTGCAGATGACCTTTCTGACAATGTCGGTGGTCAGTTAATATCAGATCTTAAACAGGCTGAATTGTTTGCTCTCGCGTGCGATGAATCCACTGATAAAACTGACATGTCTCAACTGTGTGTGTTCACAAGATTTTTTGATGGCCATAATTTTGTTAAAGAGTTTCTGACATTACTACCGCTAGCAAAACAGACCCGCGGTGAGGACGTGTTTTCAGCATTATCGCAGTTTATGCACGCAGTTTATGCACGCAGCTGGATTGGATGTAACAAAAATGGTTTCCCTTACAACAGACGGGGCACCAGCAATGACTGGTAAAGATAGATGACTTGTCACTCATATGAAGGCACTTCAGCCCATCCTTGTTGCTTATCACTGCATCATTCATCAGTCGGCCCTCTGTTCAAAACTTTGTGACGAACTGGCAGAAGTGATGTCTACTCTTGTGAAATTAGATGTAATTCGTTTTTGCAGCATCATCTGTTTCGTTCTTTTCTTGAAGAGATGTCTGCAGAATTTGGAGACTTGCTGCTTCACAATGACGTCAGATGGTTAAGCAAGGGCCGTGTGTTGGAAAGGTTCTGGAATCTCCGTGAAGATGTAGCTGACTTCCTGCAGTCCTTGAATACAAAGAAAGCTGCAGAATTTTTAACATTTATTCAAGACAATGACAAGGTCACATGCTGGCATTTCTTGTTGATATTATGGGACATATAAATACACTACATTTGTCACTTCAGGGTGCAGACAAAACCGTTGTCAAATTGCAAGAAAAATATTGTGCCTTTGAAACAAAACTGAGCATTTTCATCAATGACTTGGAAGGTGGCAAGATGCTGCATTTCCCAAACCTGAAGAGCTGCATGACAGCTGATCAGCCGGCATGTTTTCAGTTGATTTCCACATTTCTACATCATTTGAAGGTCGGGTTTGATGAAAGTTTTAAGGATTTCAGAAAACTGAAGCCTGTGTTTTTGTTTGTTGCTGATCCTTTCATTGTCCAGCCTGACAGTGAATGGACATCTGTGGCTGCCTCAATTTTTCCGAACTCAAACCCGTCACTGTTGCAAATGGAAGCAGCTGATTTGCAAGCTTCTCACGTTTTGAAAGCAAAATTGAACGAAGTCGGCATAACAATTTTTTGGTCAAAGTTTGTTCCAGATTCTCAGTATCCTGCTGCAAAGAAACTGGCGATTTCCGTGCTCACTATGTTTGGTTCAACATATTCTTGTGAGTGTGTGTTCTCCACTATGAACACTATCAAGACGAAACATCGAAGTGTAATTACCGACCAGATCCTCAGGAATGCAATGAGAATTGCACTGACTGGTTACTCACCAAACTATGCTGCCATTATGAAATCGAAACAACAGTTTCACACTTCACACTGAGTGACAATCATTTATGTACCAACTGTTGTAATTGGTGTGTTAATTGCAAGTAGTCATGTGACTTTTTTGAATTGTTTTCCATGTTTTGTGCATGTCTTGGTCTTCTGTAAAAATTTTATCATTTGCGTTGAATCTATTACTATCCTCCTACAGACCTACACCTACAGTCCTACACGGTAAACCTGGCTATAGCGGACCCCGATGGTTGGTGGCGAACTGAATGTGGACCGGCATTCAAAAATTTGAGTACCCCTGATCTAGAAGTTGTAGTGGATTCCTCACTGTCTACTTACATACAGTGTACAGAAATAAATAAGAAGTGTAATAGGGTGTATATGCTGATGTGTGGATACAAGTCAAGGAAGGTTATAATTAAACTATAGAATGCAATAATGAGGCCTCACCTTGAGCACTGCCTACAGTTTAGATCTCAATATTTCAAAAAAGACACTGGTGCTAGGGAAAGAACAGAGCAGTGCAGCTAGGTTGATTGCAGGACTGTGAAGTAGTATGAGTTATAGTTGAAGATGTCAGAGATTAATCTTTCCAGTTTAAGAAAATAGAGAGTGAGAAGTGGCATGATTGAAGGGCTAAAATTATTAAAGGAATCAGTAAAGTGGATCCCAGCCATTATTTTACAAGGAATTCTTCAACAAGATCACAAGGACACCTCTGAAAACTTTTCACAAATGTCAGGAAGTGTTTCTTTACACAATCAACCAAAGACACATAGACAATCGCCAGGAAATGTGGTAGAGAGTAGGAATATAGGGACTCAACAGTATGTAATGGCATATTGTTTAATCTGTATGACAAGAGATGGCGCTATACCAGCGTTTAACCCAACACAGACAGACACGGGAGGCACACTTATAAAACACAAACTGTTGTTTATTTTTCTTTGCTCGTGTGGAACGTCTTCCCATTCCCATGAGCCCACAACACAGTCCAAGCACAAACAACTCTTTATCTTTCTTTTCCTTTCTCCTCCACTCCTCTCCAGCAAGCTTTGTCTCCCTCCTCTTGACTCTGGCTCTCGGAGTAGTGGCTGCTGGCTCCTTTTATAACACACCCAGAAGTGCTCCAGGTGCTTGACGTCCTATTTTCGGCAGCACTTCCAAGTGTGCCAGAAGAGCTGCCCTGTAGGGCTGAGCAGCAGCTACAGCACCCCCTGGCGGCGCCCATGGGTCCCAACATGGCTGCACCAAACTCCAACTCCCTTGAAGCCTTGCGGGAATCCTTGGCATCACTGCAACCCTATTGGTGCCATCTAGCATTCTGTGGGACGTAATGCCCTGACCAGGCTTGCTCCCCGGCCCATACAAGGAAGAGGTGTCCCGGCTGGACAAGGGCCCCGTGTGATGATGTAGGTTCACTCCAAGCTCCCATCTTGCCTCTGGGAGCCCTTCAAATCTACATCCTCGGTAATGTTACCGATGAGCTAGACAGTGAGGCACAACATAGCGAGGGGATGATGCAAAAGTGCAAAGTGCTTTTATTAAAACAACAAAAACAATGTTCAAATTAAATAAAGTGCAGTGTTTCAAAAGTCAATAAATAATCCATAAAAACAGAAGTGAAAAGTGGAGATTAAAATCCATTACAAAAAAATCTTTAAAACAACGAGGTTAAAGTAACGCAGGAAGCTATCCTTTAAAAACAAAACAAGCCCGGTGTCTTCTTTACCTGGCGGCTTCCCTGCTTCTCCTGTCTGGGCTCCTCAACAGGGAAGTCACCCTACCTGCAGCTGACCTTCTCTCTACCTGCTTCAGCTGATTGGATCGCCTCACTGACCCCTGGCTCCGGTAGGATCCTCCAGACAGCGACATGAGTTCCACAGCGACCAGGGTGCCAACGCTGGGGAATACACACCCCAAGTCCCGACTCCCGCTGCCTTCCGCGGAGAGTCATCCGCCTTCTGGTCACTCCCGTTCTTCGCTATAAACTCAGCGGGAGCGACCACTACTACTAATCCCTGTGTGTCGGCCCAACACCCAGGCTCCCTGTTCAACTGCCCACGAGCCTGAACTTGCTAGCTCTCCCGCACCGGCTTCCTCTCTCTCTCTCTCTCCACTGCTTCCTGTTTTCTGCCTTCTCCTGCAACTTCCATTTCTTTCTTTCTCTTTCATTTCTTCCCTCTTAGCTGCCTCACACTTCTATGTAACTAAGAGAGTGCAGCAAATCAGCAGCCCCGAGAACAATCACGGATGCGGATGGTTTCTCACCTGTGCACTTAGGTGAGAAACGCCCACATCACGAATCATCTCGGAAACCGCTTCAGCCACACAACCACCACACCTCCTCACTAAGCTGCAAGCATAGCGATTATTTATTTAAAATTGGTCTCATGATGTGAGCTGTAGACCCGCTATACCACACCCCGGCCGTCCGCCATGTCTGATAAGACAAAAATTGAACTCTGAGCAGAATTACAATCACTACGTCTGTCACGACCAGACAATGTTCATCACCAACCCTATGGTGAAGAGTGACAGTTGTAGCATCACACTATGGGCATGCTACTCAGCAGCAGGGAAAGGGTGATCAGAATTGAAGGAGACACGAATGCAGCCAAATACTGATAAACACTTGTAGAAAACCTTCTCCAGAGTGCACATGAACTCAGACTGGGGTGAAAGTTCAGCTTTTAGCACAACAATGACCTGGGGGATGCAGCCAAGACAATCCTGGGGTGGCTTTGGGACAAGTCTCTGACTGTCTCTGAGTGAATCAACCAAACTTCATACTTAAACCCCATAGAACCTCTGTGGAAAGACTTGAAGATGGCAGTTGACAGAGGTTTCCTATCCAATTTAATGAAACTTGAGATGATCTGCCAGGAAGAATGGGATAAACTGTCAAAATTCAGGTGTGACTGTACAGACTTACCCAAGAAAACTCAAAGCTAAATTTGCTGCCAAGGGGTCTTCTACAAAGTTTTGAATTAAGGGTCTGCATACTGATATGAATGAGTGATTTTAGTTTTTGATTTTTAACAAATTTGCAAACCTTTCTGAAAACAAGTCATTATGGGATACTGAATATAGATTAATGGGCGAAAATTGAAAATGCATCAATTTAAAATAAATTTACAGCATATTAAAGTGTGCAGTAAGTGAAGGGGTTTATGTACTTACTGAAAAAACTATACATGAGGGTAAATCAAAAAGTTGAAGCAATTTGAAAATTATGCAGTAACCTTAATGGAGAGAAGCTGACACAATACAAGATTGCGATGGCTTGTGGGTAGCTCGGACACACACAGTGCAAAGCTCTGTCATTAGTTAAGTTAAAAACAAGGTCAAGTGAATACTGACACTCTGCTGCAGAATTTCACCATTGTTGATCAAGCATAGTGAAGTTTCTTTGGGAAGAGGGAGTGAAACCTGCTGAAAGTCACCAAAGGATGTTGGCTCAGTACAGAAGTGAATGACTCAAGAAAAGGTTTATGAAAGGGTGGAAAGGTATATAATGGGGTCATCAAGTGTAACCGACGAAGCTTGATCTGGTTGACCATTAACATCGTGCATACAAGCCCACATCAACATGGTGAATGGGTTCATCTGAGAATGACAGATTGTGTTGTCTACTGTTACTGCACATTTGAATAACAATTGTGGATCTGCACATGCCACAGTGCATAATATGCAAGATGGATAACCAAACTGCTTACTGATCTGCACAATCCAACATCCTTCAATGAATTTGAATAGGTTTCACTTGCCCTGCGCAAAGTAATCTCACTACAGTGGGTTATTCAACAATGGTGCCATCCTGCATGTTCATTTCATCTTGGCTTCAGCTAGACTAACAGCAGAGTGCTGCACTGTGCATGACTGAATTACCCATAAGCCATTGTGAGCATGTTGTATTGAGTCAGCTTCTATCCATTGAAGTTACCACGTAATTTTCAAATGCCTTTGAATTTTTGATTTAACCACATATAAGCATTATTTAAATAAACATTGACTTTTTCTCACTTCAGTCCATGCCTCATCGTTAAATTTTTATAACAGATGACTGGTGTTGGTATAAACAAGAGTCTTGTACATTGCTGACGCTCAAACACTAGCTGCATGGCCTTAAATAAAACAAAATCCCAATCAACTGAGCCATTCCCTTTTGAATCCATCGTCCCTTTTCTATGTGGTATCTTTCTTCCCATTGAGATGTATTTTGAGCCACCTCCTCGACGAGAGACCAGTTCATCACAGGCCATGTCCATGTGCACACACACACACAAACACATGCATGCCAGGTCAATTTAGAGCCAAATGCCAATCTAATAAAACATCCCTGGGAAAAACAAAAGAAGAAGATTCAAATGGGACACGGAATGCATGCCAGCTGTGAATAAAAGCAGGGTTTAGGTTCTATGAGCAGAATGCTAGTAAGAGCACACTAATCATAAGCCCACTCATAATAACAGATAATTAAAAACACACATTTACACTCCACATATGCATCGGTACAATTGGCACCTTTCCATATAATGTGCCAAAGCAAGAAAGGCTCCATTAACGAAGCCACAAAGATACAATAAGCCTTTGTATGAGTGAGTCTCCAGATAAAAAGAGTCGCACCCTCCCCACAAGCAACTGCGTGATACAGTATGAAATACACTACATGAAATACAAGGTGCCACATCCAAAATGTGTCAAGATGAAGTCTATTAGTCACAAGTCAGATTAAACAACCCACTAAAGGCCTCTTAAGGATTAAGGGATTTTGTTAGGCTCTGATTAATTCTCCTTTATACTAAATACCGTACCTAGAGCCTACATGTGCATTCATTATCATAATATAAATATATGAACATACTATAAACCAAAATCTGTCGCTTTGTTTTATTTTAGCAAATTTTTTTTCTCTACTCAAAATATTTTTCTTACCCCACCCAGGCTCCTCCTGACCTCTGATAACATTTTGACTTGAGATTCTGGATTCTTGGAGCTGTTCTTGTCTGGCGAGTCCTGTGATACCTGGCCAGAACTCGATGCTCCATTAGAGACTTTCTTGATACTTTCTAATAGGCGAACCAAGAGCAGATTGGCTGGTAACTCTTCAATTCCACATCCAATAGGAGTTCGACACTCAGGACAGCGAAACTCTGTGCCAGGGCAGGCCAGACGCAGGAGGCATGGGTTGCAGAAGGTGTGCTGGCATGGCAATACTCTAGCGGTCACGTTTAGCCTCTCGAAGCACACGGGGCAATCCAGTAGGCCACTGAATGCTAAGTCCTCCATTCCACCATCATAACCAATGTTCAACCATCCTTGAAAAAGAAATAAATGTATTAAGACAGGCAGACAAGAAGAGACCTTTCTAGGTTATTGGATGATCTGTAAAGTAAGAAGAAGTCATTCTAACAGAATATTATTAGAATAGAAGTCATTCTATTTGGTCAACCAACAGTTACCCGAAACATTGCTAGCACATTGGGTCCACTTGTACTTAAAGCCATGTGCTAAAAATTTGGGGGTGATCTTGGATTCAAATTTTAAATTTGACAAACAGATAAATGCTGTGGCAAAGGGTAGTTTTTTCTACCTCAAGGCGATCAATAAAGCCAGGCCGTTTTTGTCATTCCATGACCTACAAAAGCTATAGTAGAGCTTTGACCAGCAGCACAAAAATGGATCACATCGCTCCGGTGTTGGTCTCTCTTCGATGGCTCCTTGTTAGTTACAGGGTGAATTTTAAGATTTTAGTGTTTGTTTTTAAAGTCCTACATGGCTCATCTCCACCGTACTTAGCTGATGTTATTGTTCCATATTCGTCACCCAGGCAGCTGAGGCCTTCAGATAGATAGATAGATAGATAGATCAGCTATTGCTTGCTGTCCCGCGCTGTTGAAGCTGAGGGCAGTCTTGCCTTTGTGTTGGCCTTTCCTAAATTTTGGAACAGTTTGCCCCTCATAATAAGGTCGGCTCCCACACTACATAGTTTCAAGTTTCTGCTAAAAATGCACTTTTATTGACTTGCTTTTTAGCTTACGAGTTTTAGTAGTTAAATCTTTCTATTTATATTGTTTATATTGTGTTCAGGGCGGCATGGTGGTGCAGTGGTAGCGCTGCTGCCTCGCAGTTAGGAGACCTGGGTTCGCTTCCCGGGTCCTCCCTGCGTGGAGTTTGCATGTTCTCCCCGTGTCTGCATGGGTTTCCTCCCACAGTCCAAAGACATGCAGGTTTGGTGGATTGGCGGTTCTAAATTGGCCCTAGTGTGTGCTTGGTGTGTGGGTGTGTTTGTGTGTGTCATGTGGTGGGTTGGCACCCTGCCCAGGATTGGTTCCTGCCTTGTGCCCGGTGTTGGCTGGGATTGGCTCCAGCAGACCCCCGTGACCCTGTATTCGGATTCAGCGGGTTAGAAAATGGATGGATGGATATTGTGTTCATTTTATGTATGTATTTTATTTTGGACAATTTTATATAAGCTATTTATGTTTATGTGTTGGTATATGTATGTTCTTGTATGTATAATGTTTTCTTTTTGTTTTTCTTTTAATAATTCTTTATCTATTTTTTATTTCATACTGTTACCTTTTATTCTATCTAAAGCCCTTTGGTCAACTTCTAGTTGTTTTAAATGTGCTATATAAATAAAAAAACAATAAAACTGATAAGATTTATTTTATCCAAAGTGACTTCCTCAGACTTGGCATTCAAGTGCAAAGTAAGACACAACTATTCACTAATAGAGCTTTTTTACCTTTGTGTTTTGGAAGGAAACTTTAGAAAAAAGTTTTGACTGAACACAAGTTCTTTGTGTCAATTTCCTCCATGCTTCAGATGTCTTTCATATGCTTAATGGACGAAGAAGCCTGCCATGGAGGCTGTGATACACCCACCAAAAGTTAGAAACCTTTCATCAAATGAGTGTGCCATGTGTTTCTTGTAATTTTTATTTAACATTAACATATTATTTTCAAATAACAATGTCTATAACGTTTCATCCCTTTAGTAAGGTACTATATACAACATTTAAAGATGTTTATCCAATGTGTGTGTCATATTTTTTGTGTTTCTTGTAACTCTTATTTAATAATAACATGTTTTTTTCAAATAAAAATGGGTCATGTCTTATGTAAGGCACCATATAAAAAGTTAGAAACCTTTAATCATGTCTTTCATGTTTTTTTGTAACTCTTATTAAACAGAAGCTTGCTTTTTTCAAATAAAAATGTCTATAACATTTCATCCCTTAAGTAAGGCACTATATACAAAGCTAGAAATCTTTTATTAGATGCATATGCCATCTTTTCATGTTTATTGTAACCCTTATTTAACAATACATTTTTTTTTTTTATTCAAAATGTTACTATAATATTTCATGGCAGGTAAGCCACTATGTAAAAGGGTAGAAAACCTTTTCAGATGTACTGTAGGTACCACTTTTTCATGTTTTGTAACACTTACTTAACAATAACATTTCTCTTTTTCTAATCATAATGTCTATATGAATAAATAAGGCATTATATAAAAGTAAATACTTAAAGCAACAAATTCTGATTTTACGTCCGTCTCCTGGACTTCTTTTCTTCTCACAGTCTGTCCTACCAGTCCATGCCTGCACCCACACACACTCATACTGGGCAATGTACCACTGAGCTGGGTGAGTAAACCCACACAAACATGAGGGGAATGGCCACAGAAGGCTCCAGATTTAATACTGATTTTTAAATTGTGCTTGAAATAAGAAAAAATACTGCCACTGAAAGTTTGATTCTTCCCGTGTGGGATTTGTTCCTATAGGTTTATTTACACCAAAGTCCATAAACGTGCTGTTTATTTCTCTAGTGTGCAAGAAACTGGCTGTGTGTGGGTTAGTGTGCCCTGTGATCATCTGGCATCCTAAACAGGGCTCGACAGGGTCTTAGCCCATTGCAGTTGCATTGCATTCCTTGAATGGATAAATGGAATTTCTTACTATTGAAGAGTTTCACCCAAGGTTTAACACCCATATTTAGGAAAGTTTCCAGCTTTAATTAAACAACACTTGAAGGTACAACAAATGTGGATTTTCATGTACAAAACCAAGATCAAAAATACTAGCTTTCTCTAACACTGAGGTACATACCTTTATATAGTATATTAACTTAAAAGAATGTCATTCAGGCTTATAAACTCTCTCTCAAGTACTTTCCGAAGCTGCTCTTGTAATCTCCTCCTCGACGATTAGAAGTTCTGTCTTTACTTTAAACATCGACTAAGTCAGAAGCCGTGCCGGCGGAAAATCTGTCGCCACTCCTGCCTTTAATTAGAAGCTTTGACAGATCAAAAAACCGCCTTCAGAAACTAGCAGCACAGTTTCGCGATTCACTTTAATGCCACTATTCTAATACGAGCGGTCGGCCCTTCACGCCCTGCAGGTACCTGCTAACTCGTTCGTCTTCACAGCCGTCAGTCCATTGCGCCCAAGCGTCACACTGAGACCCTGATGGAGCCGAAGTAGGCGAGGATGAAACTCTCAAAGAGTGAACAACCTTAAAAATATGTCGCGGCTCGCCCACTCGGATCAGCTTACTGTACGATGCCTCGTAACCCTTTATCAACCGAGGACCTGCTTCACCCGGCGAGCGGTAACAGGATCGAGATGAGACTATGAGGGCAGGTTCTGGGTGTGGGTAACTGAGGGTGTTACAGGGGCGTGTCGGGTGCCCCTGGGTGTGATTAGTGCGAGTGGGTGGTACTGGCAGAGTGTGAGTAATGAGTGCGGAGACTTGGCAGCATGTGCAACGCTCCCTACCAAGCTCGTGTGACACCTGCTCACACTAGAGAGGTGGCGATCATCTGGCTTATATGACTTATGAAGCGGCTCTGGCAGGAACAACCGAGTCGAAACGGCCTACGGCTGATCTTTCTGAACGACTGCTGCAGGATTAACCAGTCTTTCGATGTTTGTTTTTAGTCCAAAATACCTCAGATTTTCCCGGGCATTTTGAGGAATTCATATTTTTGAAACAAAACTAAAGGGTCATGTTAAGTCCATGCCAGATGGACAACTTCATATAAAGTGCAACACCAGAATGAGCTCATTCATCAAATAATACAGCCAGACAGAATTTCATCACTCTGTTGATCCTGCATGTCTCATTCAGACTTGTTTCCTACCTTCTGTCCATCGATCAAGTGCTGCCCAGCGGAGTCAAAGGAAATCAGGAAATTATTATTAATGATGTTGGTTCCATCATAATCATTAATAATTGCAATGATGGGGCGGTGGTTAATGCCATAATCTCACAGATCTGGGGTTTCAAGTCTGTATCTTGTACCTGACTTGTGTTTCTGTAGAATTTACAAACCTGGAAAAAAAGAAAGATAGAAAGACAGAAAGATAGGTAGATAGATAGATAGACAGATAGATCACTTTTCTAGACTCTTTACATTGACAATAGGGTAGCCACCTCAGCCACCACCATTGTATAGCATCCACCTGGCTGATGCAACAGCAGCTCATCACACACTAGCAATTAGGTGGTGAAGATGTGAGAAAGATAGCCTGATAGAGACAAGGGATTATTAGGGGCCCACATTGGACAATGTCATGGATAAGGTGGGCAATTTAGCTGGGACTTTGGAAAATGCAGGGCCGGCTCTGCCATTTAGACATACTAAGCCATCCTCTAGGACAGCAAAATTTAGGGTGCTGCAGTTTTCTTAAACAATACAAATCCCAACTTAAAAGATACTCTGATACACAATATATTGTTTTTGTATACAACAAGCAATGCGTGCAAGGTAGGAACAACCTCTGGATGGGAATGCAACCCACACACCCAAGGTTCAATTCAATTAATTTGCCTGTTTTTCAACTGAGGGAGGAAACATGGGCACAGGGAGAACATGCAGTGTCCACAAAGGGAGCACCCAGGGGTTGAATCCAGGTCTCCTTGTTACGAAGCAGCAACACTACCACTGTGCCACCTCCAGTTCTAAAATGCTAAGTCAAATTTACAATATTTACCTAATATCTGTAGTAAACTGCCAGTTTTGTTTTTGAATTCTGAAATTCATTAAAAGAAATATATACCTGTAGTCCACATGAAATGCATACCTGACAGTAAATATATAAATGAGTTCTTTATTCATTTAAACTACCAAATGTTACGTAGGTAAAGCTCTATCAAATGGTAAAACAAAGTCCAAATTAGTGTAAGCTCCCCTAATTTGGGGTGTTCATAAGAAATGTAATGATTTACTTCTTGAAGTAGAAGGAAGTTTTTAATAAACAAGATTATTTGCATCAGATATTTGAAATATTAAAATGTGTGCTTCAATTTAAATGTTTAAAGTGTAAATATTATCAATTGTAATAGAAATGTGTCATTTTTCACCCTCTGACAGAGGTCTATAGAGGACTAAATCCCTATAAAGGATCAAATATGGAAAATAACATCAAATTCATAATCAATGACCTGGGAATAAATTAAAATGAAACCCCACATGCTAATGTTTGAAATCTGTCATTTTTCACCTTCTGGGATTGGCTCTTATTGGGTCAGAACCACCAGTAAAAAATGAAATTTTAAAAATATTTTCATTTTCATGTTTATCCATCCATCCATCCATTATCCAACCCGCCATATCCTAACTACAGGGTCACAGAGGCCTGTTGGAGCCAACCCCAGCCAACACAGGGAGCAAGGCAGGAAACAAACCCTGGGCAGGGTGCCAGCCCACCGCAGGGCACGCACACACAAAAACACACACACACACACACCAAGCACACACTATGGACAATTTAGAATCGCCAATGCACCTAACATGCATGTCATGTGTAGCAAACTCAAAGCAGCATAAAATAACACTCCACCTGCCTGTACTAGTGATCCCCATTTTTTCAAGGTTTTGTGAAAAGGAGTAAGTTTGATCCTTCGTATGTCATTAGGGGTGAAACCTAAAGTAATTCTACTTTTCATGATACTCTTCATCACAGAAAGGATCCTATGATTGGGCAGTTTGTGTGTTGAATTTTTTACGTGCCATTTACAGTTTTGCCCAGTGCAACATACATTCTAGAGACAGCTCTGGTAGCATGGGCTAGCATGGGAAATTCAGTTTTAAAAACCGTGTGAGTCTGCATGTTATTTTCATGCTGTGGATACTGGCCCTGACACAGACAGGCGGAAACGTTCAAGTCACCCACAACACGTTTATTTACAGTGTCCATTATTTACAGTAAGTGCACAAATCCCAAAAGTCCCCAAAGTCCAGACCAACTCAAATCAATGCCTTTGTCCTTAAGGCCGCCTCACTCCTCTCCTCCTGAGCTCCGTCCTTCTCCTCACCTGACTCAAGCCATTGTATGTAGGGAGGCGGCCCCTTTTATAATCACCCGGATGTGCTCCAGGTGCATTCCAATAATCTTCCTCCGGCACTCCCCAGTGTGGTGGAAGTGCCAGCTGCACACCCAGAAGCTCTCCGGGTGTCCCCAATCCTCTTCCCCCCAGCACTTCCGGGTCTGGGAGAAGTGCTGAGGTCCAGGGCTCCAAAGGCATTGGGGTGCCCCCTGTGCAGTGACCACGGGCCCCTATAGGGCTGAGCTTCAAAGCTCTGCAACCGTGGTCCCCCTAGCCACCAGGGCGGTCATCCCAACATGGTCTGGGGGAGGCATAAGCCGGGTCAGAGTCCTGGTCGGGTTGCCCCCCCAGCCACCTGTGACAATGCCTATAAGGATTTGTTTTTTTCAGGTACTCTGAAATTTGTATTTTACCCTACATCATTAAAGATTGGGTTGCTGGGTCACTTCAAATTGGAACTGTGTGAGTGTAGGCATCTGTGTAAATCAGTCCTGCAGTAGACTGGTACCCTACACTCTTCAAAATAAAGGGGCCAAAGTGGTACTTTAGGCAGATGCCATAGAGGAACCACTTTAAGGTTGCAGAAAGAACATTCATTATTTATTTCTGTAATAGATTCCATAAATAACTATGAACAGATGAAAACAGATTTGTGAAATACCAATGGATTCATGCTTTTTAAAGAACTCTTTCTGCATATAGTAACACAGACTGTGTTCTGGTTTTCTTGGTCTATCCGTATCCTGCTAAGTAATTAACATTTTTGTTTTGTCCGCAAAATAGGAACCTTTTTAAGGCCCAAAGAACCAATTTCATATGCAAAGGATTTTTCCCAGAATGAAATGATTCTTTGTCAAGCTATGGCTCTATAAGGAACCACATAACAGAACTATTATGTTTAAGAGAGCAGCTGTCCTGGGCTAATTTCTTCCTTGACCCTGGTGCTTCTGTGATAGGCTGTGGTCCTACAAGACCCTGAATTAGGAGAATGTTATTATTATAATTATAGTAATTGACTAAAATAAGTCAAATGAAACTAAAGTTTTAAAATAGTTGTATATTCACTAGGGGTTCCTCCTGCTCTCTTCGCTCGCCAACCCCCCCTTGCCTGTGCTACACGCCAGCCACTTCGCATCTCTGTCACTCACGTTGTGAAGATGGGGCTGAACGCACCTGAAGGGAATGCGGTTGCTCCTCTGAAACCCCCTCTTAAGCGGTTATACAATGGGAAACAAATACAGTTTTTTTTACCTCCTCTTTGCTCGATCAGCTGCTGGATTGCTACTGCTGCAGCCGTGCCACATGAGCTGCATCTCGCAGGGCACTTCGAACATTTAAAAGCCTGTACAGCAGCTGTCCTACTCTTTGTCTTTTATTTCCGGTCCCAGGAGTGGTTAAATCTTTTGGCACAAACTCTGGCAGGACGTGAGTTCTTGATATTTTTTAGTTTAGAATTTAAAAACTGAATAAGGATCTAAAAATCTAACAACATCACATTAAAGTTTGAAAAGAATGATACCAAACATATATATGTAGGTTTTAAAATAAGCCCGATTTAAAGCATGACAAAAAAGTCACATAAAAACGTCACATAAAACGTTTAGGCTTAGGATTTTATATATATTATCACACACGTGCGAGTTGAAGGCAGTCAAAGAGCCCAAAGGTGAGCGAAACATCGCAAGACAAAGGGTTATCACGTGATGCTTACCTTAATCTCTCTTCACCTACAGAAAATTTGAAGAAAAATAAGAAGTCTCACTTCCGGGTTCAAAATGGCCGACACGACATCACTCCCGGTTCACTCTGATGATGTCACTTCTGGTTCATTCAATCCATTGCTCCTGTCAAATCCTGATGACGTTGGTTCTGTTTCCCCGCCTCCAATCGTCACTTCCTGCCAACCATTTCCTGTCCCATAATCCATCCTGCTATATAAACGCCATCTTGTCTGCAGTTGATCATTCATTTTGTACTGAAAAGTCTTATGAATCAACCTTTTCTATCATTTGGCTGGAAGACAATATACGGGGACGAACCCCAAACCTTTATTTTGCGTGGAAAATATTTTCTTGTGGAAGCATCTTATCACAATATATAGAGTAGATTTGACAGATATCTTTACCCAAAGCAATTTCTCAAATTGTGTGCTATTTTCAAAATTGCAAAAAAAAAATTTAGGAATAAGTTTAAATGACTTACTATATTTTTCTGTTTCTGTCACTTTATATTTAAGGGAGGACAATCATTTCTTTGTCATTCATTTATTTTTGAACGATCCTGTGACATAGTGGCTAGTGCTGTAGTCTCACAGCTCCAAGGACCAGGGTTCCTTTCCATGCTCACTTGCATATTCTTCATGTGTCGGTGTGGATTTGCCTCAGATACCTCGACTTCTTCTCATATCCCTAAGACTTGAAAGTTTTGACTTGGGGTGAATGAGTGCAAGGGTGTGTATGAGCGTGTCCTGCATTCTATTCAGGGTTGGTTGGTTTTGCTTTCTTCTTGATACTGCCATGGCAAACCCCTACTCCTTGTGACCCTGGAGGTGGGTTCAGAAAAAACTATTTAGTCAGTTTTGCGTTTTGCAGTTGAAAAATTGTCTGCAAAAAAAATTTTAGTGTCAGTTTCGTAAAACTGCAAGTGAATCAAATCTTGCCCGTTTTGCTCATCTCTAATTTAGAGTAATCATGCTAATAGCAGCAGTCAATGACCTGCTTGTGTCACATTCTTGTGTCTGACTTCCCAGCAGGCCTGTGAGAATACTGGTACTGGAACAAAAGTACAGTTTTGATAAATGTTATTTTGAATGAAACAACAATTTAATCAGAGACAAGTAGAAGACGGTGAGAAAGCAGACTGTTTTATTAATGCATTGTATTGTGTTTTGTTGGGCTGCATAGCATAAAGATAAGTCATAGGCAGCTGTTAGGGCATCTTGAAATGGGCCTACAGCTAATGCTGTGATTTTATATGTGCAAAACAAAAGGACAAGATAAAGAGCAGACATAGTCATAAGGACATGTTGTCAAAGGCAACTCTCTCATTCCAGGATATTCAGCCTCCAACACTACACTTTCCCAGGTCTTACAATGTCAGCTTACAGGTGGGTTCTCTAACCTGGGAAACAAGATAAAATGTGCTGTAAAATGTTGCAGAACGCCATCACAATACAAATAGTAGAATCATGCAAGAGATTACTTTTACAGAGAAAGAAGACATTATATGTTCATGTGTACATGTCTGGGTGTCATAGGTAGACGTGGTCCAGATTGTAAACCACTGACCTATTAAAGGAGACATTACTTTCCTAGGTATTGGAAGCACAAGTTAATTTAATGTCCCATGTTTTATACAAAGTGAACACAGTCATCAATAAAACAGTGTTGATGTTGATGTTACAGAGCTACTGGGGAGCTACAAAGGACTGAGCATATGGGCAGTGTGTTCAAAACAGGACGACTACAAAGGTCAGGGAGGGTCTCATGGGTTTTGTTTAATCAAATCCACAGTTCAGCTGAATAATAGATGTTACAACACAGTTCAGGATGTTTATCCTCATGTCTAGCCTGAAATTAGCATTACTTAGATGCCTATTCATTTGTGTACTGTGATATTCACACATCTTTATGCATGTATTTTGGTGATGATTTGGCTTTTTATGTGTGCAGAATCTACTTCTGATATTATTTTGCATTTTGAGTTGAAATACAGTATAAAAGTTGATTTTCATTTCCTTCTTCATATTTCTTGTTTATGCAATGCATTTATTTGCATTGATCATGTGACCGAGATGTCACACTTTTGACGTCACTACGTGTTATTCACAAACAGGATGGCGATCGCATTATTTTAGTTATCCCTTTTTGGATATAAAGTGTCAGATTTTTTTAGTGTCAGGTAGCTTCATATGTAAGTAGACCCTAGCATCAAGCATGTGCACCCAGCTCTGGAGGGTTTGGCCCAATCAAGATCACAATTATTGAGTCATTTTTACCTTATCTGATTTTTTTTTCTTCTGTTATTTTGCAGTCAGAAATGGGTAGTAGTATGAGATTTACATTTATAAGACATTATGATATTTTTTGCTTTAAATAGTTAACATTCTATTGTTGTTTTCTTTTATAACTCTTTGAGTACTGATTAATAATGGTTAGTGAAGAGGGCACAGATGCAAATAGCATTGAATGCTAAAGGGCAGCATCTATATCAGTGTTATGTACTTGTGTGTTTATCAACAAACAATTGTGTAATTAATATAAAAACTAGCAAAAAGCACAATATTAAACAGCAAGATTAAAAGAATCAATTCATCCCTATCTAGCACACATGAATACTTGTGTCACCCAGTAATGTTTTAACATAACCAGTATGTAGTTTCTAGAGGAAGACAAGAAACTGGGAAATGAAAGCCTCCTTCATTATTTCTTATATCCAGTTATAAGAAAACTAGCTGTGCTACCCATCTAAGACAGGTTGAAATCTGAGTAATCAATGCAGACCTCAGTGTTAACGTTTGCAGTGCACCATCCAATGCGTCTGTCTCTGTCATTTGCCATTCGGTATGGGATTTGTAAAAGCAGTGTTAATGTGTGTGATGCACCATCTGTTGGAATGACAAATGCAATGCATTTTATTACTGCAAATGTTTGTGATTTGACATCTTTTGGAATGACAGAGACAGAGCAATCAGATGGGCATGTAGACACTTAATCTTTTAGTGAGTCAGTCATTATCCAACCCATTATATCCTAACACAGGGTCACGGGGGTCTGCTGGAGCCAATCCTAGCCAACACAGGGCACAAGGCAGAAACAAATCCCGGCAGGGCTCCAGTCCACCATAGACTTAATCTTTTATTAAAATGGAAATTAGGTTGAGTTAAAAACAGCAGCCATATGGGCAGGACTGAATTTCAAAACAAACACAGTGGGTTGCAAGTAAAGTCACTTAGGATGAATACTAGTTACTTTTGCTGAACCTGTCCATCTACCAGAGTTCACACCTGCATCCAACATATAGAAGGATGACAGTCCAGAAGTGTGTCCCATCGGTTAGCCAGACAAATACAAGCAAGTAAAGTGGCGTGGAACAAAAAAGTGGAATCCTCTGAAATTCCTGAAAGATGTTGTGATTAGACAGCAGCCACTGTTCAATGTCTAGTTGATTGATGTAGGACAGAACAATCCTCTCACTCCAACACCTACCCGAGTTCTCACAGATGCAGTTTTCTTCAGAGGTTGTTATTAAGTATGCTCCATGCTCTGTCTGGCTGCACAGTGCCACCTAGAGGTGTTGAGCTTTGGACAGCCAGACATCAGCATCCTTCACTGTTTTAATATTTCCTTCAATATTTCTTTCCACATGAATCTATAACTGGAGCCTTTCAATATTGGTATGTGGAGACCGAGTTATTGTTAAGAACAGCAAATAACGAGAGGTGCGTATTTTATACATAAAATCAATATTTTTTCCCCTTTACACAAAATAAATAAAGGAGTTGCAACATATAATGTATATATTTTTTGCATGTTACTACTTTCACATCTTGATTGCTGCATGCAATTATCAAAATGATGATTCTGTTTAATGTACATTTTAGTTTACAAAATAAAACAAGATTGAGAATTGCAAAGCAATTTATAAACACTTCAGTTCAACATTGTCCAACCCGCTATATCCTAACACAGGGTCATGGGGGTCTGCTGGAGCCAATCCCAGCCAGCACAGGACGCAAGGCAGGAACAAACCCCGGGCAGGGTGCCAGCCCACTGCAGGGCACACACACACACCTCCACACACCAATCACACATTAGGGACAATTTACAATCGCCAATTACACCTAACCTGCATGTCTTTGGACTGAGGGAGGAAACCGGAGCACCCCGAGGAATCAGTTCAACATGACCTTTTAAATCATTTATATTCCTATGAGATGATTTATATATTGTTCCAAGCTTTTGGCTGCCTTTAAACTTCCATTTCCTTTTTCACTGAACATCTTGATGCCTGTAAAAAAATAAACAAACTATATATTGTCATGGTTTTATAATGGTATGTTTACATATGTTCAGATCACCTTTTTAAGTTCAAGATTCAAGTTAAAAGTGCCTAATTGTTTTAGACGTATAGTCTTGTTCATGTGGGCTTCTTCTCCAGGCCAAATAAGTGCAGTTAGAGTGATTGGCAATGTTGTTTTGTCCCATTTTGTGAGTGCAAAGTCCCCTAATAATAGTCTGCCATTCCATTTAGGACAGACTGAGCTACGTCCCAAGTCACAAATTGTATGGACCGACCCAGAAAATCGAAGCATGGACATAGTGAATTCTTAAACATGGAATATGATGCCATACAGAGCATAAGTTTTATGTTTATTTACTTTATTTTAGCAGGGAAACCTCACTGAGCCCATAGACCCTTTTATAGTTAGGACCTCCAAACAGTAACACAAGAAATAAAAATTAACAATGAAAATGTTACAGATATTTGAAGTAATAAAATAACTCACCATTCACTACAGCTTTTAAATATTCAGGTGTGATCTGTTGTTGCAGCTCAGTTGATTTTTGAATTTGATTCCATATTACAGTTCAGTTGGCAAATGTTATTGCAAAGTAGATTAATAGTAGAATTTGACTAAAATAGAACCAGAACTTAAAGATCACGTGAAGACCTCACTGATATCAAACATATACTAACCATATGGGGGCAATTTGCCTAATAATGTCCTATAAACAAAATATCAAATAATAATATATTCCTCTTCGGGCTATGGTTATATATATTTTTATGTTATTTAGTCCATGTTGTTTGTAGTGACATTATGAGACTGACTTCACAGAAAAGCACTGCCAACTGTCTACAACTCACCAAAAATGTAAAAATGCAGGCTACGATTGAAAATCGCTGGAAAAGTTGCTTAATGTGACATGGCCTTAAGTCGCATGTCATTGGTGATGTTGAAGGAAACCTCTCACAGACACAGGGAAAATGTGCAAATTACTACAAACTCCATTTTTGGGTATAGCATTCCATCCCTCGATGCTAAATGTGTGAAGCTGCAGTAGTAACCATAGTGCTTCCATCCCATCCCACTGCTTCAATAGGCATAGCTAAGGGAGTTTTTCATTTTTCTTCATGCATTAATGACAAAAGTTATTTTAACAAACACTTCTGTGTACATATTGCACTGAATATTTGTTTTATTCATCAATCTATTGAATTTATGAAACAATTTAGTACAACAGAGGGTGACAAACAGCAGAAGCCTATTGCAGCGACCTTACATGAAAGGCAGAAAGCAGCTTTGGACGAGGTGCCGTTCTTTCAGCATTGTGTTTTTTTGTTTTGTTGGCTATTTTTTATTCTTTTTATCTATACTGTGTTCGTAAATATGTGCAGTGCTCTGGGGATTTCTGCTATATAAAGTTAATTGAACTGAAAATCTAATAACTTTCTAGAGCTAAGCACTAAGAACAATAGAACTTCTCCATCTTAACTCAAAAAGCTTGACTCCTTTGCTGTGAACCTTGGGTTCTTGGAGTCTTGCTTTACAGTTTATTTGTCACTCTTTTAGACACTTCTTAGAATTAATTTCCATATTATTTATTTGCTTTATCTTCTATTTTACCTTATCTTATTTCTTTAAATGGTGCTCTATGAAAAATATTCTGTTAAAGATAAAGCTGGGTTGGTTGATTCATTATTTTTCAGCTGAGTTCATGCCATGTACAGTATGGGATGATTCTATAGCATGGCAACTACTGTATATTAATAATCACTATGAGACGTAACAATAATCAGCACCATAATTCCATGATTTGTATTAAATTGGTTGGTTACTATCCCACACCCTGTGCTTCTGGCTTCTGACATATTAAAATTTCAGCAAGTGCATACACAAAATAGATGGATGAATCAATCAGGCTTTTTTTTCTCAGTAAGTTAGGATACTTAAAGTATCTATCTATCTATCTATCTATCTATCTATCTATCTATCTATCTATCTATCTATCTATCTATCTATCTATCTATCTAAATTGTGCAAAATCTATCTATCTATCAGATTCAGTAACTATCTATCTATCTATCTATCTATCTATCTATCTGTATATTAATAATCACTATCTATCTATCTATCTATCTATCTATCTATCTATCTATCTATCTATCTATCTACTTGATCTTCTGTTATGCAGTTGAGCTGAGAATGTGGAGTTAAAGTTTTCAGGTTCCAAGTGATGATGATTTTTGACAGGAATTCTGTGAACCCATTACTGTAATTATGCAAAATGCATACACTGGACCTGAACTGTTAATTTAATAAAAAACGATAATCAGATTCAGTAACAGAAACCTGGTATTCTTTGCACATTTTATCTAACTCCTATCTGCACTGGCCTTTTCCTGTTTACCCTTTAGTATGTGTTTATTAATGAGATGCACTTGACAAATATTCTGATCTGGAAAAAATTGAAGGATTTTAAACTTTGTTAACACTGATATAAATAAATAGAAACTTTGTATTGTGTTGCCTTAGCCAAGTATGCATTGCCAAAATTAGAACACTTCTGGGACTCACTTGAGTGTTCAGCTTGGATAACATCTATTTAAATTTTTATAAAGATTGCTGAGAGAAATATCAGGCACTGGGCTCTCGGGGAACATGTTATTTGAATCCAGGGAGTGAAAAGTTGAAACATGACTAAAATAACAAGGGGCGAGTTTTAATAAAAAATGATCAATTGTGCAGTCAGTGTACGTGAAATGTTTTGCTATGATAGTTATAGATGCATATAAAATACTTAAAAATCAAAAAGTGCATCAAAGATGAGTCACATAGTGAATATATGAATATTTTTAGATGCTTTTAGCTGGACAGGAGTTGTCATATAGAGAATAATGTGGTGCATGTTACTGCGAAAGGGACCTATAACTTCAACAACAGCTTCAATTGATTGCAAGATTTTATAAAGGAGATTTGTGGACAGCAATAAGTACTTGGGCTGTAGTAAATTTAATAAGCGTTATCAATTTTATGGTTCAATGATCAATATTCTTAATAGGAAGCTATGACATTTTACCCAAATCTGTGTATCTTGTTTATTTCTCTACACACTCCCTGTCCTGATGGATGCACTTTTGTCACTGTTCTTAATGTGTCAGGGTCCCTTTGCAGGAGAACTCTCATTTAGCCATGAATAAATAATTATCCTCTTCTTATTTCTCAAATTGATTCTCTGATGAACTTATTGGTGGTGGACAAATTTATGTTGCTTTGCTTTGGCATGCAAGTCTTTTGCTTAAGAGGCAGGTTCCACACCATCTTAACTTCAGCTCTACGGTCAGTGCTCCTCAGAAGGTCTCTTTGGAATGCAGTTTCTAGGCTTCATCTTATAAGACTAATCAATCATTGGCAAACATGACATCCAGAGATGTTTCCATGATGCACCATTTAAACACTTGGTGAGCAGAACAAAGAGCCATAACTCAATGACTGGCAAACTTGAGGGATGTCAACCAAAAGGTTGTGCTTACATGGACCTAAGAAACCAATGGAAAAAACATTGCAAGCACTAGATCTGTGTGCTTTCTCTCTAGATGATATCAGTGCTCTTAGTCTGGCCATAACTATGCATCATGGCCATGAGGTTGGAGCAATCCATTTTACTACAAAAAGTAAATGAGGTAGGAGTGGAAGATTGTCTATAATGGAGCTGGATGAGGGTGCCACGAGTCCAAACTTTCCTAAAGGAAAGCAAGGTGCACACACAAGAGAGACCGTACATAAAAAACATGTGTTTGTCTTGGTGAAGAAGGTAGTTGACTAATCACGTACTATACAGAAGGCATACTTTTTTTTTCTAGCAAACGAGGGTGACTGTGTGTGAACACTCACAAACAAACTGTAGTACCGTGCACAACCATGAGGTACAACCAAAGTGAAGAAGGAGAAGAGCTCCTGAACAAAGAAAGAAAAAACATGCTGAACATCCTTCCTGGTGGGCTGCAAGTTTGCAACAAAATTGCGCCAGTATGGTGTACCTGCTTTTATATTTTTTTATCACAGCAAATTTTTACATACTATCAGTAAATTGTTGCTTACCAGCAGCTCCCACTCTGACTTTCAAGAGCAACCTCTCTCCAATTCTATATACATGTATCATCAAGATATCATGTAAAATATGCAAACAGTTTGGAGAAGGACAAATATGTTTGTAGCTGTTACAAGTTTCTCTTCCTAAATTCAGTAACTGAGAGCAGCCGCACATGCACACACATGCAAACAACAGAGGAACAGTGTGAGTGGAAGGCTAAACCAGTGTAGACCAGCCACCGTCATGGTGAGATGCTAGGAAATTAATAACTAGCTATAGAAATGATCCATCTTGACTGGCTGGAAGATCATAATTCTTAGAAAACATTCTAAAGCCAGTATAGAATGAATGATATTTCCCCAATATGTCTTTAGATATGAATTAAGAAGATAAAATTCATAAGTTATGTGCCTTTTTGCCAACAAAAGATCAAACTAAGCTGGAGCAGATTCATGTTTTCTTTTGTTTGTCTGTATTTATGAATACATTGTAATTGTATTGCAGCAAGCATGTTTGGATTTATTTGTTGAAAAATAGCCTATAATTACACCTGAATCATAAACAGAGAAAGGGAATGTTATTTAATGTGGACTTTTAGGCATTAAATTATCCAGTGGGATCTAGGTGGTCTCGTGGCCTCAGAATACCTGCAGATTTTGTTTTTTTTCTCCAGCCCTGTTGGCCATCAGACCTTACTTTATTCTTTGTTACTTATCATTGCCTAATTTTATTTTTATATTTTTGGTTTTTTTTTCTTGATCTTGTAAATCACTTTGAGCTACATCATTTGTATGAAAACGTGCTATATAAATAAATGCTTTTGTTGTTGTTCATGTAACATGTACAGCTCTCTCCATCGTTTTGGTGTCCTGGCTGGAAGGTGAAACAAAGATCACGCACAGATACCACATTGGTTTGTCTTTGCTGATCTCAGCAGAGAGAGTTTGAAGGCAGCCACTTATTGTGCTCACCAATGATGCCTGTGTGCCCTTCTTTAAAATGCTGTACCCATCAGCTGACACTTCTAGCTCTCTTGCAGTTATTTTCATTTGTACATTATGGTTGTTTGAAAATGTTGACCATAATGATTTCCCCCTAGACCAACAATTAACTTGCCAAACTTTGTTAAAATTGACAAGTCCTTTTTAACACTTCTAGCACTCACACGGGCATCTTCATACACATGCTCTGTTCCAGTTTTGTGGGAAAGGCAATCATAAGAAATTCCTCCTAGACAAAAAAAAATGCAATCAATTTGTTGCAAAGACAAGTCTTTGGAGGCCATTTTCTCACACTGAATAGTGAACCTGTGGCTGAGGCAGGTTATGTCAATATTATTCAGAAGTGACATGGTAGATGAGACCACAGGTTATGATACTGAGCATTTCAGTTTTGTTATGCAGTTCTGGTATCTCCGATATAAGTACATAAGTACAATTTTGGTGTGAAATTTTGGTGTCATCAAGTCAGGCTTTAAAGATTTTGAAAATAGAACTATCAACTACAATATTTCCTAATGTATTCCCTGCATCTGTATTTTTGATTTTAATGAATTTATTTCTTCCATCTGAGATATCCATAGAAGTCATTTTCTAGAACTGTGAAAGGGGCTCGGAAAATAGTTAGATGGAATCTATACTAATAAAAGACAAAGCCCTCACTGACTGACTGACTGACTCACTGACTGACTGACTGACTGACTCACTCACTGACTCATCACTAATTCTTCAAGTTCCCGTGTAGGTAGAAGGCTGAAATTTGGCAGACTCATTCCTTACAGCTTACTTACAAAAGTTGGGCAGGTTTCATTTCGAAATTCTACGCATAATGGTCATAACTGGAAGCTATTTTTCTCCATATACTGTAATGGAGTTGAGCTGGATGGCCGTGGGGGGCGGAGTTTCGTGTGACATCATCACGTCTCCCACGTAATCACGTGAACTGACTATCAACGCAGTACGTAGAAAACCAGGAAGACCTCCAAAAAGCGCTGAAGAAAACATGCATTATATAATTGAGAAGGCAGCGAAACAATAAGAAGCGAGCGACTGACATTTACAATCATATTCATGAGTGCTGCTACTTTGGAAACAAAGCAAGGTGTAAACCTAAACTTTAAATTAAGTTCATAGACAGGCTGCCGCTGGTGTTTGTCATGCCCACGGGTAATGCGGGATACAAGTTTAATGAGAGGACGCAGGATATAAACGAGAGTTTTGATCACTTTGTAACTAAGTTAAAATTGCTGGTGAAGGGCTGTGCTTATGCAAATTCCGAGAGACTGTGTTTGTGGGGATTGACAGTTAAGGCGGGTGGGGGAGTCACGTCATCATCTCCCCTCCCATTCACCTCATTTCGCTCTGAGCTGAGCTCCACGGCTAACACAGTCTTCCGAAGCAACTTCGTCACACTGCCACCAAATACTCACAGAAAAATCCACAAGTTAATACACACGCTGTCTCTAGAGTTTCTCCACACTCAATGTATTCCTCGCGTCCCCTTTATACCCTCTGAACTCCCATTTCAATTCGGATGCTTCCAATTTCCAGTAAGGCTCTGCTGCGCAATGACAAGTAATAAGTCTCAGGGACAGACCCTATAAAACAGTGCCATTGATTTCAGGCAAGATTGCTTTTCTCCTGGACAACTATACTTGCATTCTCAAAAGTGACCTCGCGCAGCTTCATCATATTGCAACCGGAGTGCAGCCAGAAACTTTTAAGTGCCGGGTCTTACTTTTACATTAAATTAAGCCGTGGACATCGCAACATCACACAAGAGAGCAGCTCACGTGAACTTACTGAACGCAGTGCGAGTGATCACTTCCATGCATCAAACCTGTTCAAAAAACACATTACACAATTGACAAGGTGATAGCTTTATATGGCGTTCGTTTATAAAGCAGCGGAGAGGCTGTGTGAAGGCAACTACACAAAAAAACAGCAGAGCGCCACACTCTGAATGTATTCCTGGCATCACCGTTATACCCCCTGATCTCCCATTTCAATTGAAATGCCTCAAATTTCCAGTAAGGCTCTGCTTCGCGATAACAATTAATAAGTCTCAGGGACACACCCTACAAAAGGTTGCCATTGATTTGAGGCAACATTGCTTTCCTCCTGGACGAAACTATACGTTGCATTCTCAAAAGTAATATATATACAGGGTGGGCCATTTATATGGATACACCTTAATAAAATGAGAATGGTTGGTGATATTAACTTCCTGTTTGTGGCACATTAGTATATGTGAGGAGGGAAACTTTTCAAGATGGGTGGTGACCATGGTGGCCATTTGGAAGTCGGTCATTTTGGATCCAACTTTTGTTTTTTCAATAGGAAGAGGGTCATGTGACACATCAAACTTATTGGGAATTTCACAAGAAAAACAATGGTGTGCTTGGTTTTAACGTAACTTTATTCTTTCACGAGTTATTTACAAGTTTCTCTTTGTTTACAGCCATTGACATTGAAATTGTGTTGATGTCTGGTGAACGCAGTAACCGGGTCATTGCCGCAGATTTCAATGCAAGACACCCTACGAGACCACCCATCTCCCATGCTACAGTAAGCAAACTGCTTGCTAAGTTTCGTGAAACTGGTTCAGTGTTGGATTTGCCAAAATGTGGACGCATGAAAACTGTCACTAATGAAAAAACATCAGTGGCTGTCCTAGCTTCATTCAGCAAGAGCCCATAGCGTAGCACTCGCCGCATGTCACTGAGAGTGGCATTAGTCGAACATCCCTTCGGCGGATATTAGCTACTCACAAATGGCAACCTTACAAACTCCAGCTACTGCAGCATCTCAACGAGGATGACCCAGATCGGCGCACTGAATTTGCAGAATGGGCAAAACAAAAATTGGAACAGGACCCTCAGTTTACGCAGAAGATTTTGTTCAGTGATGAGGCAAACTTTTATGTGAATGGTGAAGTTAACAAACAAAACCACCGCTATTGGTCTGACACTAACCAATAGTTGCACTTTCAGTTTAGAGCGACGCCGGCTTCTTTCAAGAGAGAACAGTGGAATGACGACTCTCTGAAACACGCAAAGAATGCAATGGTCCTCGTTAACGGCCAACGCACTCATCAGCCCATGCCACAGGGACCTCACTTCGTCATTGATAATGATTTATTGTATCAGGTCGCTGAGCATGAGGGGAAGGTCCGGAAGGTGTTGCTAGTCCCGCGAACCTACCGGCGGCAGGTCTGCGAATTAGCACACTCCCACCTTCAGGGAGGCCATCTCGACTCCGACAAGACACTGGAGCGAATCAAGATCCATTTTTTTTGGCCGGGGATTAATGAGGAGGTTCGCCGCTTTTGCATTTCCTGTCCGGAGTGTCAACTGCGGCAAATTCCCAGGAGGGACCGTGCTCCTCTGGTCCCCCTCCCCCTGATTGACGTTCCCTTTGACCGAATTGGGGTCGACATAGTAGGACCCCTAGAACCCTCAGCCCGAGGACATAAATATATACTCGACCTTGTGGATTATGCAACCCCATACCCAGAAGCTCGGCCACTTCTAAAGTAATCGCACGGGAACTAGTAGGAGTCTTTGCGCAGGTGGGCGTTCCTAGAGAAGTCCTGACGGATCAAGGGACGCCTTTTACCTCGGAAACGTTCAAGGAGACTGCCAAGTTACTGAAGATAAAGCATTTAAAGATCTCGGTGTATTATCCTCAAACCGATGGGTTAGTGGAGAGATTTAACCAAACTCTCAAACAAATGCTACGTAAGGTGGTCAGTGAGGATGGGAGGAATTGGGACCAACTCCTCCCCCTCGTCCTCTTTGCCTACCGAGAAGTTCCCCAAGCCTCTACGGGCTTCTCTCCATTTGAATTATTATACGGAAGACAGCCCCGGGGTATATTAGATATCTTAAAAGAGGGCTGGGAAGGAGAGGCACTTCCCTCAACAAATATTCTGGAGTATATCGCCCAATTGCGCGATAGAGAGAAGGCAGTCATTTTGCAATTAAATGACCACCTCAATAAACATGCTATTCTTGATACATTTCAGTCAGGCTTCAGAACAAATCACAGCACAGAAACTGCACTCGTTAAAGTAGTAAATGACTTGCGGGTAAATGCAGACAGAGGCCATTTATCTGTTCTCATCCTCTTAGATCTGAGTGCTGCATTTGACACCATTGATCATAATATTCTTAGAAATCGCCTTAGTCAATGGGTGGGCCTCTCTTGCAGTGTCTTAAATTGGTTTGAATCCTACCTGGAAGGTAGAAAATTCTTTGTGAGTTGTGGTAATCAAATCTCAAAGACACATGATATCCGATATGGTGTTCCACAAGGCTCTATCCTGGGTCCGCTGTTATTCTCAATCTACATGCTTCCGTTAGGTCAGATTATCTCAGGTTACAACGTGAGTTACCACAGCTATGCTGATGACACACAGCTGTACTTATCAATAGCACCTGATGACTCCGACTCTTTCGATACACTAACACAATGTCTTACTGGTATTTCTGAATGGATGAATAGTAATTTTCTCAAACTAAATAAAGAGAAAACTGAAATTTTAGTAATTGGCAATAATGGATTCAATGAGGTTATCAGAAATAAACTTGATGCACTAGGATTAAAAGTTAAGACGGAAGTAAAAAATTTAGGGGTAACCGTTGACTGTAATCTGAATTTTAAATCACATATTCATCAGACCACTAGGACAGCATTTTTCACTTAAGAAACATAGCTAAAGTTAGACCTCTTATATCATTGAAAGATGCGGAGAAATTAATTCACGCTTTTGTTTTCAGTAGACTAGATTACTGCAACGCACTCCTCTCAGGACTACCCAAAAAAGACATAAATCACTTGCAACGAGTGCAGAATGCAGCTGCTAGAATCCTAACTGGGAAAAGAAAATCCGAACACATTTCTCCAGTTTTGATGTCACTACACTGGTTGCCTGTGTCATTCAGGATTGACTTTAAAATACTGCTTATGGTTTATAAAGCCTTAAATAATCTCGCTCCATCTTATATATCGGAATGCCTGACACGTTATATTCCAAATCGTAACCTTAGATCTTCAAATGAGTGTCTCCTTATAATTCCAAAAGCTAAACTTAAAAGAAGTGGTGAGGCGGCCTTCTGCTGTTATGCACCTAAAATCTGGAATAGCCTGCCAATAGGAATTCGCCAGGCAAATACAGTAGAGCACTTTAAAACACTGCTGAAAACACATTACTTTAACATGGCCTTTTTATAACTTCACTTTAACTTAATACTGATACTCTGTATGTTCAATTCTTCATAATAACTATTCACAGTGGCTCCAAAATCCATACTGACCCCTACTCTCTCTTCTGTTTCTTTTCCGGTTTCTTTGTGGTGGCGGCCTGCGCCACCACCACCTACTCAAAGCATCATGATGCACCAACATTGATGGACTGAAAGCCAGAAGTCTACGTGACCATCATCATCAGGTCCTTCCATTAAACCCTAAATACAAAGAGGACTGTTTGACTAATGTTAGGTAGATTGTCCAGAGGGGACTGGGCGGTCTCTTGGTCTGGAACCCCTACAGATTTTATTTTTTTCTCCAGCCTTGGAGTTTTTTTTTGTTTTTTCTGTTCACCCTGGCCATCGGACCTTACTCTTATTCTATGTTAATTAATGTTGACTTATGTTTATTTTTAATTGTGTCTTCTATTTCTCTATTCATTTTGTAAAGCACTTTGAGCTACATTTTTTTTGTATGAATATGTGCTATATAAATAAATGTTGATTGATTGATTGATAGATTTGATGCAATTAGACCCATTCTAAAAAGTCATATGGAGGAGGCGCAAGCAGCACAGGCCCGCCTTTATGACTGTGACACGACTCTCCGGGAGTTCCGCCCGGGGGATTGCGTCATGGTGTTGGTGCCTACTTCTCACTCTAAGTTGCTCGCACATTGGCTGGGCCTTTATGAAATTAAGGAGAGGAAGGGTTTGGTCGACTATTTGGTGAAACAACCTAATCGTCGACCAAGCGAGCGGGTGTATCATGTAAACCTGATGAAACCGTGGAAGGAGAGGGACCCCGATCCCTCCTCCGGTCAGCCCCGCTCTCTCTTCGCTGAAGTAAGTTCCCTTTATTTCAGCAAGCAGCTATCTCCCAGAGAGAGGAAGGAGCTCGAAGCAGCTATCCGCTCAGTCCCAGAGGTGGTGAGTGAACGCCCGGTCGGACCTCTCTGATTGTGCATGACATATTGACTGACCTGGGGGTGATCGTCCGAGAGCAGCCCTACAGACTCCCGGAGGCAAAGAAAGCGGAGGTGGAACTGGAAATCAAGCGAATGCTGGAACTAGGAGTGATCGAGGAGAGTAGTAGTCCCTGGTCCAGTCCCATCGTCTTGATTGCTAAGGTTGTGCAATGACTTCTGTCGGCTTAACTAGGTTTCCCAGTTTGATGCTTATCCCATGCCTCGCGTGGACGACCTCCTCGAGAGACTGGGACCAGCCAAATTCCTGACCACACTTGACATGACAAAGGGGTACTGGCAGGTTCCTTTAACAGAGTCCGCGAAGAAAAAAAACGCGTTTAGCACTCCTAGCGGACACTGGCAGTATCATGTCCTTCTATTCGGGTTACACGGAGTGCCTGCGACTTTCCAGCGTCTGGTGGACAAAGTGCTCCGACCCCATAACTCGTTTTGTGCTGCCTATCTGGATGACGTCGTCATCTATTCCAGCACATGGAAGGAACACCTACAGCAGGTCACAGCAGTATTGCGGACATTGGGGGAGGCCGGGCTTCAAATCAACCCCAAGAAATGTTTCTTTGGATTGAGAGAAGCCAAATATTTGGGCTACCTAGTGGGCCGGGGTACTGTGAGGCCACAGTGTTCCAAGTTACAAGCCATACTGGCCTGGCCCTGTCCGCAGACCAAGCAGCAGGTCCGATCCTTTCTCGGTCTGGCTGGGTACTACCGCCGGTTTGTGCCTCGCTTCTCCGAGAGAGCGGCGCCCTTGACCGACTTGACGAAGAAAAGAGCTCCTAACACAGTGGTATGGTCTGACAAAGCGGGGGCTGCATTCAGTGACTTGAAAAAGGCTCTGAGTTCAGCACCTATATTAATCTCCCATAACTTCTCTCTCCCATTTGTCCTCCAGACGGACGCTTCGGACACATGCTTGGGAGCCGTGTTGAGCCAAAGCGTCGATGGTGTTGAACACCCCATGATGTACCTGAGCCGGAAACTGTTGGACCGGGAGACCAGGTATGTGGCGGTGGAGAAGGAAGCTCTGGCGATCAAATGGGCGGTGACTCAGCTGCGGTACTACCTCTTGGGTCGCGTGTTCACTCTGGTGACGGATCATGCACCTCTGAAGTGGATGGCCCTTCACAGGGAGTCGAATCCACGGGTCATGAGGTGGTTTCTTGACCTGCAGCAGTACAAGTTTTCGCTCGTTCATCGACAGGGGTCTCTTCATGCCAACGCCGATGCCCTCTCCCGGGCCCACGACCTCTCGGTGCAGGACGCCCGACTCGACGGGTCTGGGCTGAGGGGGGAGTCTTGTCACACACGTGTGCATTGGAGGCAGCTGAAGGGCTTAGAGAGGACTAATTATACATCTGCCCGGGGGGGGCGGGGTACGCTAACGCTCTTTCTGAGTTCTCTACAGGTCTTTCCCGGGAAATCCCACCAGGAGCCGCCACCTTGAAGCGGGACACATCACTTCCGGCCCCGAGGACGACATCACTTCCGGTTCCGGCACAGAGGACGACATCACTTCCACCCACCGTCCTATAAAGCCTCCTGCCTTTGCTCTGGGAGGCAGTTCTGTTTTGGACTCTGTCATGTAAACTTGCCTTACATGAATCAATTGCTTCTGCAGCCAGGAAACCGCATTAAATGGGTGGCTGCCCCAAACCTTGCCATGCCTCAAGTCTCTTCTTATTACAATATATATATATATATATATATATATATATATATATATATATATATATATATATATATATATATATAAAAAATATATACACACCCCTATCTACATACTGTCAAATAAACGAACCACACCCCCTAGCGCAACATGAGAGGCTTCGCCTTTAGCGCTGACGTCTGAGGTTCGATTCGCGAGAGTGGGTGCAATGAGTGTGTACTGCCTGATGAGCCCTTCAGGCAGTTGGATTTAGTCTTTAAATTTCTATGGTGAAGAAAAATGTATGCAATGATGATTAAATTTAACTTTCATTCCTACAAAACATACAGTATTTCTGTCGACCAAATAAAAATTACTTATATTTAAAATTTAAATAGAACTTGAACAAATACGATAGTTCATAATACCCATGCAGCACTAAGTGCACGTAAGATTAGAAGTCATCCATTTTAACAAGCAGCGTATTGCACTGATACGAAATAGCCTGACCATTTAATTATTTAGGAATGGATAGATAAATTAAGATTTTGTACAAATAATGTTTTTCATTTTGTTCCTCAATGGATTCTGGCACCCCAGCAACAGCTGCTCGCACCCCAAAAGATATATATATATATATATATATATATATATATATATATATATAGATATAGATATACAGTAGATATATAGATAGATAGATATATATAGATATATATATATATCTATATGTATATATCTATATATATATATATATATAGATAGATGGATAGATATAAGTGTATGTAAATGTGTGTCTGTATATATATGTATATATATATATATATATATATATATATATATATATATATATATATATATATATGCCAGCAACACTCATGACAATGACAAAACAATTACATTGTCAATCATGTTACGTTATTAATAAAATGTTTCCTTTTCTTTTTCATTACTTCTTTAACACACTACTTCTCCGGGTATTTTGCTATATATGTATATGTATATGTATATATGTGTATATATATATGTATATGTATATATATGCATATATATGTATATGTATATATATATGTGTGTGTGTTTGTGTGTGTGTATGTGTGTGTGTCTGTGTCTATATATATGACAACAACACTCATATCAGTTTCAAAACAATTACATTAACAATCATCTTACGTTATTTTTAAAATGTTTCCTTTTCTTTTTCATAACTTCTTTAACACACTACTTCTCCACTGCGAAGCGCGGGTATTTGGCTAGTCTATTAATATAGCTTTACAGGATTGCCATTTTAAAGAAGTAATCAGAATAAGAAACCATAAAAGAGAATAGGAATGGAATTAAAACTTACATTTTATTGAGTTTGCTGTTTATTCGGTCTGAATTTGTTATGGCAGAATATGATAGAACATTCATGCTACACTTTCAGTTTTGGAACATTTCAGATCAATGCATTGAAAAATTAACAAATGAAATGACGTTTTCTAATTTTAGTTTTTACTAATTGATGAAAAGTATATCATTCATCTGTTCATCTATTGATCTGTTTTCTCACTCCCTTAATTCATTTTAAGGTGCTAAGGGGGCCGGAGATCATAATTGTGCATTATTGTTGTTAAATGTTAGAGGTATTAATTACCAAGTAAAGAAATGAAAAGGTGCTTCCACTGTCATAAGCATATGCAAAGTACAAAAAAAAAAAATCATGAAATTCTAACTGTATGGCACCTGCTATTGCAAATTTGATCTGGATGCTAAATTATTTAAAGACAGGAGGTCATAAGACAGGTTCTAATTGTAAAATGATCATTTCAGACAAGAGACTGACTTCCCATTCAGACACAGACCATACAACTGTATCATGGATGAATTTCACCAAAAGCTTAATGAACGCTTTGACAGCAAGCCCAAAAAAGTACGGTTTAAAATCTCTTCGTCTTACAGTGGCCGTGTGCTAAAACAGGTTTATGAAGATGGCCAAGCGGTAGAAAGTCCACAGCAGGACTATCCGCACAGCTTTCTGCATGGAAAATTTCAGAGGCGAATTGACAGCGACCAATTTTTTAGCTTCGGGGAGATGCCCGATCAGGAAGTGTACACTCCCACTAGACTGACGGCCCAGAGGATCAATGTGTTTAAAGATGGGAATTCCTACAGCTTCAGCAATGGAGGTCACCCGCTGTTCAGCGACTTCACACCAGGAGATTCAAAGGTAAGTCATCAGAATAGCTGCCGACAGAACTGAGGAGGGGTAGCACGGTATGTTGGAGGTTAGCGCTTCTGCCTTGCAGGTTTAGTGTCCAGGGTTTGATTCCCTAACCTGGTTGCTGTTCATGTAGAGTTTGCAAGTTCTTCCAGTATTTACTTATTTGGAATGCAGTTTCTTCCAAATCCCAAAGACATGTCACATTACAGATCATTCTAAATTGTTACTTTCTGAGTATCATTGAGAGTTTGTGCCCATCAAGTGTAGGTTCATGCCTTGTGCCTAGTCCTGCCAAAATAGATTTGAATGACATGACTTTGAATTGAGATAAGCAGATTTGAGAATTTTATGTTATGTTATGCAGATTGTGTGAGCGAGAAGAATGTATATGCATACTAAAGCCTTTCAAGCCAAGCAAACTAATAGTGAGAATAATTTTAACTCTAAAAACTATTAATGGAGCTGATAAAACAGTGAATAAATGTTAATAATGTGTTAGATGACATAAAAGTAAAAAATGACTATTCTTTTCATTCTGATTAACAGCAATTGTTGGCTTTTCAATTTTTGCATCATCTTCTCAGAATTATCTCATAAACATCTGCTTTTCTTTAAAAATGACAAACAAGGGGACAATATTAAATGTAATTAGTTATACACAAGCAGCACTGTTTCTCTTAGTTAAATATAACCTTTATTTTAAATTGCACATTCATGACGCACACATATTTGTATATCTGGTCATGAATTTATTTCAAATAAATGTTTGAAGTCACCCAGCAAATGGTTTGGTTTATATATTTTTTATTTTAATTCAGTAGATCTATTGGAGATTGGCAAAATTTTTACCCATCAATTTAAACTCAACAGCCCATAATGACAAAGTAAAAGCATGCTTTAAGAAACATTTGCAAATTTATTAAATATAAAAAACTGAAATATCTTCTTTATAGAAGTATTCAGACCTTTAATTCAGTACTTCCTAGATGCCCCTTTGGCAGCCATTACAGCTGCAATAAGTCTCAATAAGTTTGCACACCTGGATTTAGGCAGTTTATCCCATTGTTCCTGGCAGGTCCTTTCAGGCTCCGTTAGATTGGATGGGAAGTGTCTGTAAACTGCCATCATCAGGTCTCTCCAAAGATGTTCTATTGTGTTTAGGGCTGGGGTATGGCTGGACCACATAAGGAAAGTCTTGCTGAATGCTTTGGGTCATTGTTGTGCTGATCGTTTACTCGTCACCCTTGTCTGCATTTGCATACATTCTGGAGCAGGTTTTCTTCAGGGACCACTCTGTATTTGGCTGCATTCATCCTTCCCTCTATTCTGACCAGTCTCCCTGTTGCTGTCATTGAGAAGAATTCCCATAACAAGATGTTGCCACCACGATATATTGCCATAAAGATGGTATTAAGCAGGTGATGAGCAGTGCCTGGTTTTCGACAGATGTAGTGCTTGGAGTTCTGCCCAAAGAGTTCAATTTTTGTCTTATCAGACGAGAGTATCTTTTCCTCATGCTCTTATAGTGCTTTATACTGTCACTCTATCATAAATCCCTGATTGACGGAGTGCTGCTGAGATGGTTGTTCTCCTAACAGGTTTTCCCATTTCAGCAGTGGACTTCTAAAGTGCTGTTCGAGGTACATTTTGGGTTCTTGGTCACCTTCCTCCCCAAGGCCCCTTCTTGCCTAGTTAGTCAGTTTAACTGAATGGCCAACTCGAGAAAGAGTCCAGGTGATTCCAAACGTCTTCTTCTATTTCACAATTATTGAGGCTACTGTGTTCCTGGGACCACTCAAAGCTTTAGAAATAGCTTTATTCCCTTGCCCTGATCTATGCCTTACCACAATTCGATCATGGAGGTGTACAGAGAGTACCTTCGACTTCTTGGTTTTTCTCCTGACATGCAGTGTGAATTGTGGACCTTATATACACAGGTGTGTGCCTTTCTAAACTATCTCCAGTACATTCAGTTTACTAGAGGTGGACTCCAATCAAGTTCTAGGAATATCTGAAGGATAATTAAAGCAAACAGGGTGCACCTGACCACAATTTGGAGTACCACACCGATGAGTCTGAACACTTCTATAAATGAGAGATTTCAGTTTCTCATTTTTAACAAATTTACAAACCTTTCTGAAAACATTTTTTCACTTTGCCATTATGGATTACTGAATGCAGATTGATAGGCATACATGGTAAAGTTATCTATTTAAACCTAAATCTACAACACAATAAAAGTGAAGGTGTCAGAAAACTTTTCTGAATTCAGCAAACATGCGCTGGTTATCCAATTATCCTAAAATTATTATTTAATTTAATGTACAAAAATTAAAAATAAATCTTTACACAATAAAATGCACAGAATGTGAAAGGATCTTAATACTTTCTGAAACCACTGTGTATCTTCTTTTTCTTTCAACTGCTTCCGTTAGGGGTTGCCTCAGCAGATCATCTTTTTCCATATCTTCCTGTCCTTGTCATCTTGCTCTGTTACACCATCACCTGCATGTCCTCTCTCACCACATCCATAAATCTTCTCTTAGGCTTTCCTCTTTTGCTCTTACCTGGCAGCTCTATCATTAGCAACCTTCTCCCAATATACCCAACATCTCTCCTCTGCACATGTCCAAACCAACGCAATCTCGCCTCTCTGATTTTGTCTTAAAACCATCTAACCTGAGCTGACCCTCTAATGTACTTGTTTCTAATCCTGTCCATCCTCGTCACACCCAATACAAACCTTAGCATGTTTAACTCTGCCACCTCCAGCTCTGTCTCCTGCTTTCTGGTCAGTGCCACCATCTCCAACCCATATAACAGTTTGTCTCAGTATCATCCTGTAGACCTTCCATTTCACTCTTACTGATACGCGTCTGTCACAAGTCACTCCTGACACTCTTCTCTACCCATTCCACCCTGCCTGCACTCTCTTCTTCACTTCTCTTCCACAATCCCCATTACTCTGTACTGTTGATCCCAAGTATGTAAAGTCATACCATTTGGTACAGGGTTTGTAAATGTGATCACTTTTCTGATGCGCCATATGTTAGATAACAGAGACACAGCAACCGAATGGACATACAGACACTTGTCCTTTTAATATATACAGAATATATATATATATATATATATACACACATATATGAGGGATGTTCAAAAAGTTAAACTATTTATAAAGAATTTCAAAAACAAATGACATCACTTTTCTACATAGTCACCTTCCTTTGCAATGCAATTTTCCTAGCGTCGTACCAAAATTTTAAAGCCAGAAGCAAAAAATGATTTTGGTTGAGCGTGTAGCCACTGATGCACAGCTGCTTTCACATCGTTTCTCGTGGTCGTAGTTCTGCATCTGTCACGATAGAACAGCCATTTTCGAACATTTCAATCCACTCATAGACAACTCTATGATAGAGAACTTTATCCCCATACTGAGCACTCATGCAGAGATTGATTTTGTGCTCCCAGCACACCTTCAGCTCACAAAAAGCATATGACATAACATCTTCACCACATCAGCCATCTTCACCACAGGGTGACAACTCTTATACTAAACTGCAAGGGCAGGTGGCTTGCCAGACAGAACTCACATGACACTCTCAGACACGACCAATTACTACTCCTCCCGCCTTCACCATTTCCAACGAAAATATAAAAGTACGGGAACTTCTTGAACAACCTTTGTGTGTATATACTGTATATATGAAGACAGAGAAACAATAAATCAATAAATCTTTCAAAGTATAAAGTACATATATACTGTACATATGCATATATACAGTGTTCTCCATTTTGTTTGGAATAAAGACACATGTTTTCTTGATTTACCCCTCTGTTCCACAGTTTAAAATTACAAATCAAACAATGTGCATTGCACATTGCAGACTTTAATTGAGGCGTATTTGCATACCCTTCAGTTACATCATGTTGAAATTTCAACACTTTTTCTACCTGGTCCCTCCAACTGAACTGCTTGCAGCAATGCCAACTGCTGTAGCGCCAAATGCCACCTGTGTATTAAAAAGACCCTCAAATGAATATGATCATTTAATTACTAGTGAGAGTAGATAGATAGCTAGATAGCTAGATAGATAGATAGATAGATAGATAGATAGATAGATAGATAGATAGATAGATAGATAGATAGATAGAACCATATTTATTTGTCTCCAGTAGGAAATTTGGCTTTTTATAGAAGCTCTTTAAATAAATAAAACAAGGTCAGAAACAAAAACCACACAGCTTCTATAAATGATCTCAACCTGCTTCTCTTTGTAATCAGGCAGAATAGTGGAACAACATTGCCAAGTTTTACAATAACCACAATTGTCCTTTCTGACAAGTTGGAACTAGGGATAAACTTCTTTATGATGTGACACCTTATTGAAGTGTAAACTCTTGTGGTCTAAGGGTTGTTTGTTTTAGCACTTGGTGACTGGAAACTAAAGAGGTTATTTTTGCTTTTTGCTATTTAAGGGGCCTCAGGAGCTTCTGGATTTCATAGGCCAAAGTCGCAAAAGTATTACATCAAAGCTTGCTTGCTTGTAGAAAACTGAAAGAAAAAATGGCCTTATAGGTACGAAAGAAAACACATATTAAATATTTATTAAGCTGGATGCACACAGTAATTAAATAATGAGTTGAATTATGCTTGTAAGCTTCAGGGAAGCCATTACATTCAAGTCCCAGTGTTATCTTACCTCATCATTAATAGACAAGACGACAACTTACAATTGTCAGTAGTGCATTGCAATTAATTAATTGGTGTAACTGGCATGAGGAAAGCTTGCTACTGCTTTATGAAGAGTCATATTAAAAGTGACAAATGGCAAATAAATCAAAAACTGTTAAGCCTGAAGTTAATGTATACATTTATGTATTTCATACACGTATCTATTCTTCCTTGTGTAGTTGCCGTTTGTACAGCATGTCTTAGTCAAAGTAAGAGTTACTTGAGTGATTGTCTATGCATTGAAATGCTCAACATTTAGTTCATAAAAACTAATCTGCTGCTTATTTGCTTTGTATTCTATAGGGTGAACTGCAGTAATCACATTTAACATATAAGAACACATTTTATATATGAAACCATCACTGATCAAGAGACACACATATTGGTAAAAATTAAAGGTGTCTTTATAAAATAAAACACTACAAGGTGGTACGATTGGTGAAGCAATGAAGTAACACATGATAAAGACTGAACAGTAAAAGTGTTGTGTTTCTAACTTATTTTTAAGGACAGAATTACATTTTTTCCCCTTGCCTGCCAAAACGTATAAACTCTGTCAGCAGAGTGTAGGCTTACCAGATGCAATGGTATTTCCTTTTTTCCTTTATTTCTAGAGGGGGTAGCTAATCTGCGTAGCCTTTCCAAAATCTCATTTCTTCATCTCCAGAGTTTGCTTTTTCTCAATATCTTTCCACAGTTACCTGTTAGCCTTTCCCTTTAAAGAAGAGTTGTTCTCATCTTCCTGAGTTTACTTGACTGTAGCAGGGTTTCGCCATTCAGTAATTTTATCAGAAATATTATTGAGTCACTTGCAGAGTTAGAGCAAACCTCCAAAACCACAACAGCCTCTAGTGTCCACTGGTGGTCTACATCAATGAAGGCCCCTAGGGGTTCTTCTCTCTCATTGGGAAGTACAACACAATGGCTCCTTCTCTAAATTTTGTGTCTTAGAGGAATACAACTTGACATCAATGAAGGGTCCCAAGACAATATCACTAAACTCAATGTCTGGGCCATTGAGAGTTACATCCCTCTATCAGAAGTAACCTACAAAACTGGATTTCTAATGGGTGAACCGGCAGGAGACAAAGAGTATTGATACAGTAAGAGGAGAATGCTCCACATGGAGCAAGGTCTTCAGTGGAATCCCTTAGGGGTCTGTCCTTGGACCATGACTTTTCCTGATTTATATTAATGACATTGATTCTGGTATAGTAAGTAAACTTATCAAAATCGTGGATGACACTAAATTGGAAGGATGGCAGACTCTGGGCAAAAAGAATTCAAAAAGGCCTTCAGAACTGGATGAACAACTAGAAAATGCAGTTTAATGTAGAAAAATGCAAAGTGCTACACGTGGGCAAAAGGAACATCTATATATATATATATATATAAAAAATCCAATGTCTGTCTGTCTCTTTCTCTGTCTGCTTTTCACGAAAGAACTACTTAACGGATTTAGATCAGGATTTTTTTCTATAATATGCTTAAACATTCCGGTTGATTTTTCAACTTTCTTCATTGCACTATGTATCATAGTTTACTTGCGGTATCAATTTATTTGTGCGAATCCAAGAGATATGCAGCGGTCTGAGGGGAGGGGAGTGGAGCCCTCCTTACTCATACGCCAGCCTCGGGGCGTACCTTACCTCTGCTTAGCTGGCGAATGAGAGAACTACTTATTGGATTTAGATCGTTTTTTTTCTAAAATTCAGGTTGATTTTGCGACTTCTTACATTGTGCTAAGAATTATAGTTCGCTTGCAGGAGTGATATGTTTGCGCAAATCCGAGACAGAGGCTGTGGGCCAAGAGGAAGGGGAAGCGTGATGTCAGGTGTAGGGAGCCGAGCAGGGCCCTCCTCGCTGTCCTGATTCACTACTATGTGGGCGGAGCCATGGGGGACAGCTAGTCAATTGTAAATACAAGATAGGAGACACTGTCATATAGGAAAAAAATGTAGGGCTTTATGTTGACATAAAGTTTTCATCACTTTAGCAAGTGATTAGAAAGGCAAATAAAATGTTAGGATATTTCATAAAAACTTGAATATAAGTCAAGGGATGTTATGCTTAAACTATATAATGCACTAGTAAGACTGAATCTGGAGTACTGTGTGCAGTTCTGGTCACCACTCTGCAAAAAAAGACATACCAACACTTGAAGCTGGGCAGAGGAGAGCAACCAGGTGCATTCCAGAACTATAGGACATGTCCTATTCTGATAGACTCAGAGAATTAAACCCATTTATTCTTGAGCAGAAGAGACTATGTGGGGCCCTAATCCAGGTATTTAACATTTTCAAAGGCACTGATAAAGTAGAACCAGCAACATTCTTTTCAGCTTAGTGGTGAAGCACTCACTTGAAGACAATAGAGGAAATTAAGGGGAAGTGCATTTATGACCAAAGGCAGGAAGCACTTCTTTATGCAAAGAGCTGTGGGACTCTGGAACAAGTTACTGAAGCAGAAACCTTGACAAACTTTAAGAGGAATCTGGATAAGATATTGGGACGGCCTAGCTATTAGCTAAGCAAATGGGCATGAGAAACTGAATGGTTTCCTCTTGTTTGTCTAATGTTTCTTATCTACTCTCTGTTCAAGTAGCTTCCCTTATAATACACATTTTGCTGGCTTTAGGTATGCAGGCAGGCAGGCAGTCCACTCACTCTGTTGCAGCTGTCCCACTCTTAGTCTGCTAGTAGGGGTGTGTGGTGTTATGGGTCCACAGCTCGTGAGCAAAAGCCATTCATTTTAAATAAATGATCGCGGCTTAGCGAGGGGACGTTGGGCCATAGTGGACCGCGGGATGATCCGTAGGGTGGGCGTTTCTCACCTAGTGCACAGGTGAGGAACTGCCCACATTCGTGATTGTCCCGTGGCTAATGCTGCAGCTGCTGTGGCCCTCGTCATTTTAAAAAGAAGCGCGAGTCGGTTTTAGAAGGGGATGAAAAAGAAGAACGAGATGAGGAGAAAGAAAAAAGAACAAGATCAGAAAAAGGAAAGAAAGGAAAAGAAGACGGAGGTTGTAAGGAGCGAGTGAGGAAGCAGGCGGTGCAGGAGATAGACGGACACGCAGAGCATGTGGTGAGCGCGCGTACGAGCGCTCGTGGGCAGCTGCGAGGAAGCTGGGTGTTAGGCCGACACCCAGGCGTTTAAGTTGATGTTGCTCCCGCTGAGCGACCATGTAGCAGGAGTGACCAGAGGAAAGCGACGAGCCGCAGAGGGCCATGGAAAGGCAGCGGTAGTCGGGAGGCTTGGTGGTGGAGTCCCCAATGTGTGCGTCCTGGCCATTGGTGGAAACTAAGACTCGGGGACTGGGATGAGTGCCAGACCGAAGCCAGGGATCGGGAGGTCTCCAGTCTCGTGTGTGTGTGTGTGTAGAAGAGGGCAGCTGCAGAGAACGTCTTGCCTGCTGCTAAGCCCTAACAGGATAAGCAGGTGAGACGCTACCAGAAAAGCACTGGGCTTGTTGTTTTAAGAACTGCTTCCTAAAGATGATTTTAACCTCTGGTTTTTAAGGATTGTGTTTTTCTATTGGTTTTAACCTCCACCTTTTATTGGATTATTTATTGAAGAAAGAACTGCACTTTATATGGAACACTATTTTGTTTTTGATTGTTTCTTTTAAATAAAAGCACTGTTTCACTTTTTGCACCACCCCTTGCTCAATTATTGCCTTCACTGACTAGCTCACTCGGTTACGTTATCGACGGTGTTGGGTTCAAGTGCTTCCAAATCAGATGGGAGTGTGGAGCCAGAACCCACATCGTCACAGGGTGGCCTACGCTCTGTTTCTGTCACCAAAAGTAGATTACAGTTCACTTTAAGCGAACCAAATCTTTATAGAATGCCTTTATATGTGAAAAATTTAAACTACCCATATCTTCACATTTGGAAGTAACATGGAGTCAATGTTGTCAGAGGGTTCAGTTCTAGTACCTTCTGTTGGGCTGTTTTTGGAAGTGAAACCACTGACGCATTTTATAGTTTCCTTTTCTTTACCCAGAACACATAACTGCAGAATTAAGTACTAGGCAGTGGACAACCCTGGAAACACTGAAGTCCAGTTCATCACAGAGTACTGTCACACACACAACCACAACTAGTGAAGACAGTGCTGGTAAACAACTTGATCTGCATGTCTTGAAATTATTTTACAGAGATGCATACATACAAAAACTTACACGAACATGGAAAGTCTGCAGAGATAGGGATTGGGATAGGAACTGAATCCAGGTCTCTGCCACTGTGAGGTAGCAGTTTTAACAACCATTCCACAGAGGCATCTGAAAGACAACCAGAGACAAATAATTTATATACAAGTAGAATAGTGAACATTCCATTTGGACAAAACATCCATTCATTTTCAGGTGATTGCATTACCAGGTGAGCAGTGAGCACACATACTGTGTAGAAGCAAAGGTCTGTGATACGGTTTGCATATTTGTAGCTAGAAATCCACAAGGTAGAAAATGAATCACGTAGCTTAAAATAGCTTTTTATTCCTAAGCTTTCGACTCCTATCAGGAGTCATCATCAGAGGAAAATGATTAGAAATACAGGAATGCAAACCAATATATAGCAAATGAGGAGGGGAGGGTAGGTTGACATGGGGGATTAATGAGGTGGGGTTCGGATGTGTTGGTCATCAAGTCTTATGTATTATGTGTGTGTTTCTTCATTTTTTTTTTGTATATTGCGTACACACAAGTAGAAAATGTTTTGATAATTCATAAGATAGAAAATGCTGGCATGATGTGACGGTAAGGTGTATTTGAAGACTTAACTGTTCTGAAAGTGGTTACATTTTTAATTTTCTGTATTTATTACATCAAAGACAGAGATATCATATTTTTGTTTATTAAATGGTTTTGTAACAATGCATCATACACGACAATAACACTGATAATAGAATGTAATTACATATATTAGTAGATTACATAAAATAATGTCTGTAATAGTGTTTTACAATATCATACAGTGTAGTTATTGTTAGTTTGGTACCGTTATCTAAGTTGGCTTACAACATCTGAGACACAATTGGTTGCATTTCTTTTGTGTGTTTCTGGATGGAGCACAGGCAGGTGCTGTAACTTTCTCATGATCATATAGTGTCAGTAGCAGGATTTGTATCCACAGCCTCCAAAGTGTTAACCACTGCATCATTAACACAGAAAAACTAAGCTCAGATATAAATATGAAGTCTCAAATATCTTTCAAAGACACTATATTCTAACTCAAGCGATTTAAAAATGATATCAATTAATGTACTGTTGTTAGTTGTTGGTTGTGAAGAGTCTATTTCTAGCTGTTAATTATATTCTTTAAACTGTAAGATTATACAAGAAATACCCAATAAAGAGGTAAAAATCTATGCTGAAGTCTATCCACACGCTGTGATGGTGAGTTCCTGCTGGCAAATCAATAAATTGGATCATAGATCTGTTTTGCTCTTAGGCAGTGGCTTTTAGAAGTGTAAAACAGTAAAATATATAAATTGAAATAACCTCCCTCAAGATAAATTTAACAATTAAATTATTCATTAATTGAGATGACATATACAAATTCTTTGTTTTAAGACTATTATAACAACTCAGCAACACTTTTTAAATGCATTTTTTTGAAATATCAAAAATTTGTACAGTGTGCTTTATTCACGATATCTCAATTAGCATTATTAGAAAAATAGGTGAACCAAATATTATCAAGACTGATCCCATGAGAGCTGAGTTGTTTCATGCAGTCAGACTGACAAACATGAATACCACAAATTGTGAATACTCCCAAAAAGCCCTGCAATCATGTTAGAAGAAAATTACAGAAATGAAACCTGCAATTGGAATAGGCAGACTGAAAATCATTTTTGTATTGAGTATTTTTTCTTTATTTTGCTGGTTTGGAATTAATTTTTATTTCTTTTCCATCTTATATTCTTCTCATCCTGTTCATGATGACATGCTTTAGTACCAGCATAGCATTTGTTTCTACAGGTGTTTTTCCAATGCGGACCAGTGCATCTAAACGTATATCACTATGTGATAGAGTACAGTAGATATTAGGTTATTTAAGAGCAAAGGGGCTTCCAATATCATTCACATGATCTTTACGATTGTATTACTGTGAGATGAATGGAACACACAGAGTTCATTATTGGATTGGTCTACTCTTGCACCATAAGCTTAACACACGCACATACACACACAAACTCTATCCACTTAAGAACAGTTACGGGAGATGCCTACCATTCCTGTCACTCCTCACTACTCCACATAGACAGTTTGAGTGTTGCCTACAATGCCTCTATAACTCTTCAGTCCTCCACATACAGACTCATTCCCTTTGGTGTGAACAGCATATGGGTATACCTGGAGTGGAAAACCATCAAAACTCCAACTAGAAGCCGAAAGGGCCAAGAAAAATATTTATAAAATGAAAGGTTTATGTTTAACAAAGGTTGTACAAGCCCCAAAGCTCCGAAGAACACAAAGGAATTGCCTGAATAGCAAGGTAATACACAGCAAACAAAGTTCTGAAACAGATTGCAGAAGCAAGGTCAAAAATAGGGCAGAGGTTCAAAAAATCAATACTCAAAGTCCCAAAATTAAATCCAAAGATGAAGTTAAGAAACAAAGCACAGGGTTGGAAATTCAGAAAAAAACAAGCAATAGCAATAGCACGGAAACTCACAAAAACTCTCCACTCCCTAGCACGTTCAATGAACCGCAAGGAACCTTGGAAGATCCCCTCATAAATAGGGTGGAGGACTGTTCTCTGCAGTGATTGACATGTGGTCTTGGCCCTTGGGGAGCCACCCACAAAGCACATGGGACATAACAAAGGTCATTCCTCTTTACCAATCCACACATAGAAAAATGTATATAATAAATAAAATGAACATTAATATGAATAAATGGTATAAAATTAAACAAAACAAACAAGAGATAAAACTTTGAACATCAGCCAGGGGGAAAATGCTGGATGAACCATAACAACGACAATACATGAAGGATGACACATCTTTTGGTTACATGCCATTTAACAACCAGCCAACTAAGCAAACTCCTGTCAATCATGAATAATCCACTACATCCACTTAACAGTGTCATCTCCAGGCAGAGGAGTAGCTTCAGTGACAGACTTTTGTCACCGTCCTGCTCCACTGACAGACTGAGGAGATCGTTCCTCCCCCACACTATGCGACTCTTCAATTCCACCCGGGGGAGTAAATGCGAACATTAATTTTATTTTAATTTTTTTCATTTTATTACTATTTAATTTAATATTGTTTCTTTGTATCAGTATACTGCTGCTGGATTATGTGAATTTCCCCTTGGGATTAATAAAGTATCTATCTATCTATCTATCATCTATATTTTAGATATACTGTTTGTTCTTCTATTGGAAATGATAACTGAGTAATAAAAGAATAGTGGCATTCTCCACTACATCAGGTGCGCTGTATTTACTTTATTGCCTCAGTCGCTCTACATATGAAGTCAAAGTATCAAAATCTAAAAGCAACCTAGTATTTATTAAAATAAAATCATACCAGTAAAACAAAATATAATATAAAATATAAACAGATAACAAAGTCTAGATGTGTATAGTGTTAGAAAGCTTATTGAAGATTAGCAGCAATGTCAAAGTTGAATGTTGTCCTGGATGGTTTTTAGTTGTAACAGTCAGGCTGGCTCCTCATTAGTTGCGTTCTCCAATATCCAGATAATATGGTACAGTATCTCTTTCACTGACATATCTCAGTCTCTGACATCATATTCTAGTCTCTCGGACGGGCCATTGTTCATGCCAAAAATCTTCATGGCGTTCTGGATCTTGAGATATTAAACACATATGATTGGCTAGCTATTCTGGTAATGGATATCTGTGCGTAAAAGGTTTGATCCTCTTTCATTTAGTATTAAATTGTGAATTGCTTGATCATTTTAAACTAAGAGCACCAGAATTTGCTTTGATAACAAGAAAGAAATAATGTACAGATGTAGTTAGATAAATAAGAAAGAATGCACAAATGCATTACAGTCATAAATTATTGGTCACAGAACAAATACAGATGTAGTTACCTAAATTGCCTTCAAGAGTTCTTTAAAGTCCATCACAGTCTATTACAACAAAAACTGATTTCAACTTGTTCTAATGTAGTGTCTGTAGTTCCAAAATTATGATTTTATTGGTTCAGAACAATGACAAATAAAGGAAAGACTGTTCACATTTCCTAAAAGCAACATTTATTTCATTATTTTCAGAATGTAACTTTTGTGTCTTTTTTAAAACATAATTTGGAGTTTTAATTTGTCCTCTGAACAAAAGGTCTCCAAACCATTTTTATTGCCACTACTGTAATGTTTCAACTTTCCTGTTAGTGATTCCAAACGTCTGCTACTTGATTCACTGTCAGTAACTACCAGTTGTTTTCTGAATCAGCATACTTGTTTATCATGTCTGATGGGTCAGATCCCATGCTTTGATTTCCTAGAGTGGCATATTGCTATTTTAGGTGCTTGAAATAAAAGATAATAGATATGCATAGCTTGAGCGCATTGCACTTTAATTCACAGCCATACTTTCCATATAATAACTAAAGCCAGAGCAAACATATTAAATTTTGCTTAGCGGCTGCTTTGAGTGCATTGCATTTCAATTCAAGACAATGCATTAATCGTGTCAAAATTGTATTTAATTAAATGATCAAAAGGTTGGTGCAACAGTTGGGGTATGAGGCATTCTACTTGTAAACATTTCTGCGTCATGGCGGCAAACGTAAATTTCGTCAGTGTGGGGTCATTAACCAAAATGGTGGGAAGTGTTTTTTATACTGAAATAAGTTTACTCTTATGTTCAGTTGTGTTACACTTGCATTATATCATATTGTTCCATTCTTTGTCTGATAGTCTTGACAGATATGTCAGTATATTTAGCAATAGTCAGTACTGTCACCTCCATCGGCAGGTTTTTACAAACTCATATTTAAGGGATTATTAGTGTACAAATCCTCCAGTTGATAATTGACCTAGTCGTATTCGGCAGCTCTTTAGGACATTAGCTCTTGAATACATTCTAAGGATGTTACTGTAGCAAGTAGGACATTTTTTCCAGTTGCTCCTTCTATTACACCAACTCTTTACAGATTGGAAAGATGGAAACATCTCATACCCAATTGGAACACCACATATCAAACTGTTGACGCCCCTTGACCCACATTTTGATGCTGATATGCTCATTTGATTACATTCAGTTTTGGCATAAGAAATGCATGGCCTTGAATTGAAATGCAATATGCTCAGAGAAGCAACTGAGCAAAATCAAATATGTTTGCTTTGCTTTTAGTTATGACATGTAACTTCTGGATATGATTTAAATGTATTGCATTTTAAACTGGCACGTAACTTGAGTGCCAATAAGGAGAAGCAATCGATTGCTCGGTTGATATGCAACACGTGCATGCAGTTAACATATTGAATTGCATTTCATTTTTGCACAAATAACCTTCCATAGTTTTGTATTACGTGTTAATGACCATTGTTGACTCATCCAGGTAGAATAATAATGAAGCTGATGATAGAATACAACCTACTGTGTCTCCAGCCTACTGTGGTTCAGAAGAAATGAGTCAGCTCTCCTCCTGCTAATACTGCTGATCCTGCTTGGTTGTATAAGTCCTTGATTAAATGTTTAATGTTTATTGGCATTTGGTAAGATTTCAATATTTCCCGTACACTCATAGCTAATGCTATAAAATGCTTTTTTAAAATCAATCAAACATTTTATAGTTTTTGGTCATGTTCAGTTGTTTTTTTAACTACCTTTTTTAGGTTAAATATCTGCTCAACTGTGAATCTCCCATCTCTGGCACTAACTTATTCTTCATTCACAAAACTGGCTATACATGTATCTAACTTTCTTTAAATGATTATGAGTAGTACTTTGCTTGCATGATTTATATGAGATATTGTATGATAAACTAAGCTTTCCATCAAATCTCCCTTCTTTGGAAGTAGATTTAAGAGGCCTTTTTACCCATTTTAATGGTGTATTGAGTGTCTGTCATATATTTGAGCAAAGATTAAGCATAACACCTATCATTACATCTCCACCAGAATACAAAAAAAAAAAATAAAAAATCAAAGAGTTCAATAACTAACAGAACTAACGAAATATAAAACAGTTATCAAAAAAGTCAATAGTAAAAGAATGACATAGTATAGAAGAGGAAAAAAAGCAAAACCATACAGTCACACAATTTACAAAATAATATTCAAAAAAACAAAAAAGAAAAGAAATTGTATTAAGTGGAATCGCAAAACCCTGGCTGTCCCATAAGAGTTTGATTATTTCTGAGTATTTGACCAATGTGATATTTGCTGGGAATGTAATCCCCTTCGCTGCAGTGGTCTTTTTCCCTCTGCTCATTTATAAAGTTTATCAGGGGTATCCAGAGGCCTGTTTTTACAGCATGCTGAAAAATGTTGAAATTGTACTTTTTCTTGTCTTAAACTCTAATCTGTATTTTAGAGGCAGTATCTGTCTCCAGGAGGATTCATTTATTGCAAACCCTTATTCTGACAAGCTTGTGAGCGCTGCAGTCACATTAACAAAATGCTGAGTCAAACTCTCTGCTTTCTGTGTCAGCTTCCAGCAAATTGTATTCCACTGGGCTAAACAACAATTGTGAGTTATAGTTTGATTTATTTTCGAATTGCTGTTATTTTATTGATATTTATGTGTTCCCTAAGCTGCTTTAGTGCTTAATTCCCAGTAGGATTAGCCCTTGTGTTTGTGTAGCTCAGGAAAAAGACTTATGCACAACACTTAGGAGGTGCGCCCTGTTGTTGGCATGCTATTTTTCACTTTAATTGTGAGATACTTACAGTATGTGCTTTTCATCCATTTATTTAAAATATACTGTATTATAATGAGAAGCATTAGACCTCATGGTGATGCAGTGGTTAGTTCTGCTACCTCAGAGCTCAATTCCTGGACCAGTCTCTGTCAATGTGGCGTCTGCATGTCCTCCCTGTGGGTTTTTCTGTGAGTATTCAAGTATCCTTCCCAGATCCCAGAGGTGTTCAGGTTATGTTAATAGGTTACTGCAAATATGGCACATGTAAGTGAATTTAATTTGGTCCATATGTGAACACAAGCAATTAAATGCTCAAACCCACCACCCACCCCTTGCGTAGCTAGGTCCTCCGCTCTACTTGAAACTGTTGAGAAAGTCTCCAACTTCCAAGATTCCTTAAAATGGATTAAACTGAACAAATGGCTGAATTAAATGATCTCCATAGAGGCAGCATTGTGACTATTGTGGACTAAACAACTGTAACTCTTGTTAGCATGCTGTAGATTCCTGGTGTGCACCCCAGTGGGCTGACTCAAGTAGTTATTCTCAGCTCTAACTCTTGATTATTACCTCTTCCAGCTGTTACAGATTAAAGTAGTAACTCTAGTGACCTTTAGAACATTGATGTATGGATGTTTAACTAGCAGGATGGCATAACCATTAGCGATTATGTCTTCTCTTGAGACCAGGGTTTAAACCACAAACTAGTCACTATGTGGAATATTCATAATCTCACCAAAATGTCACTGTGAGCTCTCCTCTTACTCACTAACCTTGAGTGTGGTAGCTGGATTAGATCTTTAATTTGCACAAGAATGAATGAATGTGAGTGTATGCTCCAGCATGCAACATCCATTTCAATGTCAGTGTTTATCATCTTTCTGATTCTGTCAGGTTAGGCTCCAACTTCTGTGACCATACAAACAGGTTCACAAAATGAGAAGCTTATTTCACATATCCATTCGTTTCCCATACCCATTTTTCATTTTTTCACTACCGCAAAATACTAAAATAGAGGGAAATGTGATGCCGTATCTGTACTGAACCTGTACCTATGCTGTGGTGAAAGTCAGAAAAATCCCAAACACATAATTTGAAATGCATTCTGGTGTGGCTCATGTCGACTGACACAGTTTTCTACACAGTGAGACCACCTGACAAAAGTCTCCACAGCAAAGGAAACCATACCTTGAGTGTAGAATGCTGCATAAAGCCCCACTGCCCTATGCCAGCAGCCTAAGCTGTACTGGTGGTGCAGATCCAGATGGGATAACAGAGAAGTGCATGAAAAAGTATCCAGAATACATAAAAAGTGCAAGACTAACATAGCACAGTGCTAGAGCCCTGAATTCCAATACACCATTTTTCATTCCCTTGTCCATCACCAGAATTCAACAGAGGTGGATATGCATGTCCCTGGGAAACAGAACACAGAAGGTGGGGTCATGGGTGGGGCCATGGGTGGCATGGGAACATGGTCTGGGCGGGGTGGAGAAATGGGATGTGGTGGGTTGGGTTCCAGGCCTTTATCTGACACATAAATGACTTCTGTGCCATCAGCTAAACACCCTTTAATTATTTAATCCCTCAGTTTCAGTCATATTCTACTTGGCATAATGACTGGATGTGTGTTTGGTGATTTTGTGGAGCAATTGTCACATTACACATACATTTTAGGAATCTTCTTCCTTATCTTACATAATGTACAGGAGCAAATTTAGTGACAGCAGTTTTGGAAGCGCTCACCTTTCATAGAGAGTAAATTTTGGGCATTTTTGATTATATCTTGAGAACTTGGAGTAAGAATCTTTGCAGGCAGGTTACATACAGTATATTGCCATAAAAGGGAAACCTCTTAAGCATCCATATTCACATTCATTTACAGCAAAATCATTAAATACAATGATGAGTTTGATGACACAAACAAATGACTAGCGACAAAAGAAATGCTACAAAGATCAAAGACTACCTGAAACAGAGTGGCATCTCCCCATGGAGAATGAGAGACTCATTTGTAGGACAAGATTTACTGGCATACCCTGACAAAAAAAATCTACTCTGTCTTTGAGAACTGGAGACGTGAAATGTTAAGACTGCCGGAGAATACAGGAGAGCAGCATCACTAGTAACTAATTTACGACAGCACCATTCTTTCAGTGTGCCTATTGCCCGAGGGTGTGTGACTCCAAGACTTATTAGGCACCTATGGATCCACAGAAAATGACATTTTGGACATCGTTAGCTATGATCCTTCTGAGACAGGCTTAGAGCACCATATTTGATTATAATATAGTTAAAACACAAAATAATATTTTACATATAAATATCTTTCCACAGACATTAGCAAGAAAAGTGGTATTCTTTGAACACACATCACCTTGTAGGCAAAAAACAAACACAATCCAGATGTTTCTATTTTTTTCAGCAACATGCATTTCTTAAATATGTTACATTTTAGAAAGTAGCTAAGGTTAGTGTTTTGATATGATATTCATTACATACGGTATCATGCTTGAGATAGATAGGTAGATAGATAGATAGATAGATAGATAGATAGATAGATAGATGAGATGAGATGTGATATGAGGTTTGCTGTAAAATAAATGAAATATGTTTTAAAGTTTGATAACAGCTTGTGAAAAATGTTAGTGGATCTGATATGGTCTGGTTTCCACTGTTCCTGCAAGAACATCAGAATTGGCACTCATGGGCTGTCATTCAACTTTTAGCTTTAAATGTAGCCTACAAAAACGTAAATCAATGGACATTAAGCTTGAAAGCTCACAATTTAACGTTTTAATCGTGGATTTAGGAAAGCTGTTTCCCTTAAAAATTTAAAGAATGACAGTTTTTTGAGAGTTTAAGCTCTCATGATTTTAAATAATAAAAGCACAATTCCTTCCTCATTCCCAAAAACATTTTTTTTATTCAAACAAGGTTTTGTACCTGCATATTCAACTTTGTAATGTCATAAGTAGAATTAAAGGTGACTGGCAGAAGGTGAATGACTGTATTGCAACTGCAATCATGATGGTCTCCCAGATAATATCCATCCATCCATCCATTTTCCAAACCGCTGAATCCGAACACAGGGTCACGGGGGTTTGCTGGAGCCAATCCCAGCCAACACAGGGCACAAGGCAGGAACCAATCCTGGGCAGGGTGCCAACCCACCACAGGACACACACAAACACACCCACACACCAAGCACACCCTAGGGCCAATTTAGAATCGCCAATCCACCTAACCTGCATGTCTTTGGATTGTGGGAGGAAACCGGAGCGCCCGGAGGAAACCCACGCAGACACGGGGAGAACATGAAAACTCCACGTAGGGAGGACCCGGGAAGCGAACCCGGGTCTCCTAACTGCAAGGCAGCAGCGCTACCACTATTTATATATATATCTATCGCAGGGACCAGATATTATCAGATTGCGCAAATGAAACCACTGGTAAGACCTTGTAGTGCACTGTGGTGGATCTGGCCTTGTATACAGTTGCTGCACAGGTTGCTGAGGGTGTCATGCAGAGAGTGTGATACCTTGCTCATCATATCCAGAAGTTTACCTAACTTTCTTCTATTATCTGCTGCTTTCAAAGAGTCCAGGCCAGCGCCCTCATAATTAACTTGTTAAGTCTGTTGACATCTCTAGTTGTCAGACAATTATCAAGATGACAGGATTGTAGTTAAGTTCTGCAATTATTTACTTATTCTAAATGCAAATAATTAGCTGGCAATAAACTAATTAATCCTTTAAGCATGCTCAGTATGTACATGCTGCTCCATTTATATAAACTGATAAGAATAGATAAAACAGAAAGCAAAGAAATCAGCTGTTCCTTTTAGTGTTGTTTTCTTGCCATATTATGTGGTTTCTAGATAAATAACTGATCAATGGCTTTATATCACATCACTTAGATAGCTGAAATTCTGTTTTTCGAGTCTTCCACAAAAAACATCCAGAAGTTACAGCATGTCCAAAATAATGCTGCACATCTATTACTTAATTCCTGGAAATATTCTCATGTATTCCTGATTCTGTTTTCTTCACATTTATTATTAGTAGGCCTACTGCACCATCATATTATAGCACCATCACTTCTCTTTACATCTTTAAGGAAGCTTCCTGTCCTTAGAAAAACAGCTTGCAGTAGGTATTTTTTTACTACTTTGGAAGCTTCTCATTTACATGATATAATGTCGGATCAGAGTGGTGGTTACTCACAATAAGGCTGGTGCAACTTGTCTGTGCCATTATATAGTCCTTCCTTCAAAGTTGCTGTCCTCACAAGGACCACTTTCAACTCCTTGAAACTCTTTTCCATATCAGTTGTGCAGCCGATAGCAAAGGCCCCTAAGCAGGGATATTGACTATTTTGTTGTTAGATGGCACATCAGGGATGTTAAGTGCTGCACTGTTCAAAGGTGTTAAACACTGCTCTTCTGTGAGGTGATCTGTTCATTCTATGTGGGTACACGAACCTCCTTCTGTGATATAATAATCCCTTTGTCATCATCCATTACTGAACTGCAAACAGCTTTCCAGGTCCAGGACTCAGCTTTGAGATTCCCACTTAATCGCTACTCTGTAAACCCTCTATAATCTGCCATGTCCATTGCCTGCATGGTTTATTCACTGGTCATGCTTCATACCACTCACCAAGGGTTTAGTGGCAACTTGATCTGTCACACTGTTGCCCAGCTCTACAAGATCGATACTCCCCCAGTGAATGCACATCAAGACTGATGGATTTTAGCAGATGGAGAAGTTCTGGTGGTGGCACTGCAGAGATAGCATCCCCTCAGATCTCTTCCTTCCTGTGCTGATGCTCTGAAATCCATAATAACCCTTACTTTCTCTGCTGTTCTTTTTCTGGTTTTCTGTGGTGGCGATCTGCGCCACCACCACCCAATCAAAGCACCATGCTGTCCCTACATTGATGGATTGAAGGCTAGAGGTCCACATGGCCTTCATCATCAAATTCTTCCACGTGGAGAACGAAAACCATAAGGACTGATTGAAATTATTTATATTAGGTAGGATGCCCAGTGGGGGCTGGGTGGTCTCATGGCCTTGGAACCCCTGCAGATTTTGTTTTTCTTCTCTAGCCATCTGGACGTTTTTTTGTTTTTTCTGTCCTCCCAGCCATCGACCTTACTTTATTCTATGTTAATTAGTATTGCCGAATTTTGTTTTTATATTTTGTCTTTTTTCTCTTTCTTCATCCTGTAAAGCACTTTGAGCTACACCATTTGTATAAAAATGTGCTATATAAATAAATATTGTTGTCGCTGTTGTTGATGCTATAACCAACATTCCAGATGCGAAACTCCCCAAAAACTCTCCAGATGTGCCCGGCTGGTCCATATTAGGTATCCTTGACACTCTGCACTTTCCTACATCAGAAATTAGGGTTAGGGTTGTTCTCTGAATCTAATTTCAGATATCAATGTGACACCAACGCAGAGTGCCACTATGGATTATTCTTTTCTTTCAATCTTCTTTTGGGTAGCCCACTATCCTTAAAAGAGTAGCTCGCTGTTGTTACACTAGATTGAATTCACATGTGACTTTATCAGGTTTGCTGTTTTCATAGGCTGCCCTACAGATGGTCATTACAATATCTTCAAGACTTACTTATTCTATTGTACAACAGAAAAGACAGGAACTCATGAAAAAGGCTTGAGGTACCTTGGCTAACCCAGTTTATCTGATGTTAACAGGGCAAAAAAGAACAAAAAATCTGAAGGAGCAAAAGTATGGTGTCACAATGGTGGATTCTTCCCTGTCGGTGTCTAAACTGACACTGACTTCTAGGTCTCAATCCTCTATTCTAGGGCTGAAAAAAAAATGCAAGTTTCTATATCACCCCCAAACATTTAACCCATCCATCCATCCAATATCCAACCCACTATATCCTAACTACAGGGTCACAGGGGTCTGCTGGAGCCAATCCCAGTCAACACATGACACAAGGCAGGAACCTTTAACCCACACATCCTTAAAATAAGACATAATAAGAGAAACCCAATGCTCACACATCTCACACCATCATCCTCTGCCTGCACTCTGCAGTCTGTATCCTCTAGCCTTTATTTTTTGCTTGTTATGCAGATGACACTTTGTACCAAAGATGATGGAGCTTTTGGGTCTATTGGTATGAAGTAAAAAACAATGGCCACAGTATTACTGGGCATCAACACTACTGGCTGTTTTTTAATTGTGCTTTTAGTAATTCAGAAGCATTATTCTATATAATATAAGGGAGCATATTAATATAATCTATTATTATTAATATAAGCAAAGGCCAATAATATGCAAAGATTCAGAATATCTGAAAAAAGTTAATATTTCTTTATGAAACTTATGATCTCATATGTCATAGTTGTTAACTAATGGTTATTTAATTACTTGCCTTTGTTGTCTAAAATTTTTCATTTAAATCTAAATATATGATGTTTTCCTTATATATGCAGCACTTTTTATATATATGCAGAGGGATGTAATGATAGCCTTTGTTTCCTTTTTCTTTCAGTGTGGCATGGCGGCACAGCAGTTAGCTCTGATGCCTCACTGCTCTTGGGTTTAAATACTAGCTAGACGTCACCATCTGTGTGGAGTTTCTCTGTTCTCCACACATCTGTTTTGGTTTTCTTCATGTGCTTTGGACTCCTTTTAAATACTAAAGACATACAGATTGCAATACTTGATGATTCTGGATTAACTCCATGTGGCTGTGTATCATAAAAAGCACTGGCACAACATCCAGGGTTGGTTACTGCTTTGCATCATGTGCTGCCATGAATATTATCCTCAACTGGATTAAACAGGTTTGATAATGGATGGATGAATATTTAATATAAAATATAGTAATACCACTTCATTGTATTGTGTTTGATTATAAAAAAAAATGCAGTAAATGACTGACCTAAAGAGTCATTAGAATAGGGTTATAAATTATTCACAGTATCAAATAAATGGCTGTGTTGCTATATAAAAGAAGTAATTCAAACAGGACTGTGCTGATGGCAATAGTTTTTACTGGCTTAAGCAACTGGTGTTTCATTTTAAGGTGATGGTGATAAATAATTGATTCAATGATGACTCTGATTTGCAGCAAAATGTCACAGTCCCCACCAACAAATATTTTATTTTCAATTGCATGATTCAATCCCCAGTCATAGCCTGTCTGGAGTTTGCACCATCTCCCCATGTCTGCGGCTGTTTTACTTTGGGTTGTTCGGTTTTCCACTCTCACCTCAAAGGTGTGTGTATTGTATTATTTGGCCACATGTGAGTGTGCGCATGAGAGGACTTTGTAATGGACTGGTACTCTGTGCTATGTTTGCTTTTGCTTGGCACCAAATGCTTCTAGGATAGGTTCTGGCCTCCTTTACCCCTGAACTGGATTAACTAATTTTGACAATGCATTTCAAAATTCAGCTGGAGTCACATTCCTCATTTATGGGTTGTGATAGCTTCATTCAAGTTAACTGAAAGTGAATCTCATGACAAAAAGTATGCTTATCAAAAAAGCTTTGTCATTGGCATTTAAATATTAATGGGGCATTGACTTTATCTGTGGGTCATGAAATCAATTATTAATCATTTCTTAGTGTTCATTAGCTTCACCAGATGGCTTAGTTATTCCGTGAGATTATCTTCAGGCCATTTGCGATTGATGAAGTGACGTTCACTTTGGGGAATCAGTGGAGTGGCTTTGTCGAAGTGACACTAGTTTCAGCAATTAGTAATCCTACTCAGACATGATGAGCAAGGTGAAAACATGTCTTATTTAATGAATAGTTTTCAGCAAGTACAAATAAGCAAAAATGTGAATGTGGTGAGAGATTCATTGAAGCGCTTCTGAGAAGATTCATTTGATTTGCTAAAATATTTGCTGTAAGGGTGTCATGGTGGTACAGTGGGTAGTACTGTTGTCTCACAATCCCAAGAAACTGGATTTGAACCCTGACCGGCACCTTGCTTTCTGCAGCTTATTTGTTCTCTCTGTGCTTGTGTGTGTGGCTTTATTGCCCATTCCACAGATATGCAGTTTGGGTTAACTGAACTCTCTAAATTGCCTCCTTGAGTGTTTGAATCTGCCCTGTGAATCCATTCAGATTGTCTTCTACATTGTGTCTATGTGAACAATTCCATGCAATTATGTTGGATTTCAGACCACCGAACAGCTTGATTCAGTATATGTAAAAAGTGTAGAGACATTTTTTGTCTACATTGGTTTAAAGAATGGAACATTGCTCCTTAATGGTTTGGCAACACCATGTACCCATTTTAGGTCCTTATATTTCTCAGAAATGAGTCTAGATAAAAATAAATGGGGAGAACAACTTTCTTTTGGAAATTCAACATGGTTAAAGAGTACCATAATGAGACTAAATGATGTGCTCTTAGATAAAAGCTATAATCCAATTAGGCAATAAATTGTAATCCATATTAGTTGAGAAGAAAATAATGTATCTGCTGTTTTAGATAAGATCTCTCTTGGCGTGGTACAAAACTTTGTGTGCACTTATAAAGATGTCCTCCTATCAGCCCCAGTACACTGACCTCTTCCTTTACAACCCCACTCCCTGAAATGCCATGTAGCCTAACAGATTACAATTTAATTAATACAAATATACCTTATATATTAAAGAGAGAGAGTGTATCTGTACTGATTTAGACTTACTTCAAAATCTGCAACCATCTAAGGAATACAAGACTAATTTAATAAAAAATTACTTTTCATAATAATTTTAATTTTTTTCTCTAGCAATCCTCAGTTTTGGATTTTGGTAAGATAATCATCTACACTAGCAACCTGAGAATCATTCGAACTTCCCAGGGGAAAAAGGAATTAGCAAAACAAATGATTGAGGAGAGAAATGCATTTGGAGATGACTTCAGAAGTCCCATAGCACCTGATGAGCTGCAGCCATCCATTCTAAGTGAAGATATCAATGAGCTCTATCCGAAAGCCACCTACTTTCAGGTACAGTATATTAGTAAGTTGTGTCCTCCTGTGGTTGCAAGACATGCTGGTAAACTGACAACTTCAAAGAGAGCGAGAGAGAAGAGAGAGAGAGAGAGAGAGAGAGAGGGAGAGTGAGATGGAGGACAACATGCCATATACATACACTGGTGTCCAATCTGAGGTTTGCATCTGCTTTTCGTTGCCTGTTGCTTCTTATTATCCTGTAATGGAAAAGGCCCATTAAGACATATGAGCGGTGAACAAATGACCATTGTAACAGGAAGGACAGCAGTTCAGGAGTTGAGACACCTCTCAGATGAACCCCTTATAATGGTAGAATGAAAAATGAATTTAAACAAAATGAATGGCCACTATCATTATTCACAGAATGCCTGGATCTTTAGAGTACATGAGGTGTGTCAGCCTCTGATGCAGGTCCTAAAATGTCCACCTCCTGTGAGTGCACTATATATATATATATATATATATATTGTGGAGCTGACCCGGACACAGACAGGCGGACATGTTGTTACTCACTACCACACGTTTATTATGTACAATATTTACAATTAAATGGTCACTCAGACCTAGTTCAAATAAGTGCACAAACCCCAAACACAGTCCTGGCCACACAATGCCTTCTCTTCGGGCTGCCTCCACACTCTCTTCTGCCTCGTCCTGCTTCCACCCGACTCCAGCCCTGAATGAAGGCTCACGGCCCCTTTTATAGTCTCCCGGATGAGCTCCAGGTGATTCCCGGCATTCCCTTCTTGGCCACGCCCCAGTATGGCGGAAGTGCCGGCTGTTCTCCCAGCACCTCTCCGGGTGTCATTATAAATCTTCCCCCCAGCACTTCCTGGTGTAGCGGAAGTGCTGAGGTCACAAGTCCCCAAGGCATTGGGGCGCCTCCTGGTGGTGACCACGGCCCCTACAGGGTGGGGCTTCCATGCCCTGAACCCGTGGCCCCCAAAGCAACCAGGAAGGTGGCCCCCACGTGATCCCAGATGGGTGCACGCCCACTTCCGGTCCTTCAAGGGGTCCCGGCCGGGTCATGGCACCTGGCATCCTCGACAATATATATATATATATATATATATATATATATATATATATATATATATATATATAGAGAGAGAGAGAGGGAGAGAGAGTATATGTATATGTTAATTGTGATAATGAAGCATCACAGACATCAAGATTTGGGGGCATCCACCCGTATATTGTTTCCCCGACTGCAAAAGTTAGGTTTCTGAAGCACAATGTGCATAGAACAGAGTCCAAAACAGAACTGATTATTACAGACAAAGATGGAGGCTTTAAAGGCTCGTAAAGGAAGTGACGTCATCAAAAGGCCCCGGCACCGGAAGTGATATCTTCTGGTCCGGAAATGATGTCTTCTAAGGCGCTGGAATCTTGCAGAATTTCCCGGGAAAGGTCTCTAGGGAACTGAGAAAGACAGTCAGCGCACTCCGCCACCCCCTGGCCAGATGTTTTATTACAATTACTCAGGCCCTTTAGCTGCCACCTACTCGCACATGTGTGACAATATGTATATGTATATGTTTATATAATATATATTGTGGTGGGCATCCACAGCCAGAACCCAGACGGACCGCCAGCTGGATGGAAGGACTGGGAGAGAGACCTTCTGCAAGTTAATACCTTCCCTAGGACGCTTGAGGGCAGCTCCCCTGGGTGGCTGTGACACCATGGATTCCCATAGGGCATGCGGGGAGTTGAATTTTGGCATAGCCCTGTTTGGTTCCATGGGGGCCTCCAGGAAGAGCTGCAGAGCCCTACTTTGGGCTTTCACCACACCTGGGAGTGATTCTAATTCTGATTAATGAGCCATCTGGAACACTTCAGGGCCAACATAAAAGGAGTTGCCTCACTCCACTCGGGGAGCCAGAGTCGGGAGGAAGTGGATGAAGCTTGCCTGGAGGAGTGAAGGGGAAGGACAAAGAGAAGAAGAGAAAGAAGACAGAAGAAGTGTTCTGTGCTTTATGTACTGTGCTGTGGGGAGCAGAGAAAAGCGTTTCCTCAGCTGTAAATAAAATGTGTGTGCTGGACTGGAACTTGTGTCTGCATGTCTGTGTCGGATTAAGGCGGCTGTATGTGCCCTGGTGGTTCACAATATATATAGACAGATATACTACATGAAAAGTGAGGTCAGGCTTCTTCTTCGCTTTGTCCAACAGTGCTGTGGACAAAGCCCTCTCTTGTCCCAAGGTAGATCTGCTTACCTTGCAGAAACCTTAAAGGTATCCCCTATGCTCATTAAGGACAAAACCTTGACTTACATGATACTCCATATTTCTTGCATTTGTTCCTTTTTCTGGCTGGGGCATCTGATTTGAACTAAATTTACTGCACAAAGAAAATTTTCTTCATGGACCAGTAAGATAAAAAGAAATGTGTGTCATGCTTCTATCCAGTTATGACTTCCCTTTATATTAAATTAAACAAAAAAAAAGATACAAACCAAACTAATAATTGTTACTTTTCTATTCATCACAGAAGGGATATTAAAATTAATGAGTAAATAAATAATTAAAAGTGTACATTAAGAAATGCCGTGGTTCTTGCTCATTGGGGGCATTGATGGTAATTTGGTAACAGTGTGCTATAAGAGCCTGTGCCTAAAGGCATCAAAATAGCAGTGTTTGTTTATCTTCTTTGTCATTATGCATGTTCTCAAGAGTCTAATAAGTTAATAGGTTTGACAAATGATTAATTTGTTGAATTTGCCTTTGTCTACCACTGAGAGCAGCATGTGGGCAATAAGAACTTGTAAGTACAACTCCATGGAAACCTGTTAAGGATAAACGAAGGAAGGAACTTTTATAATGCACACCATTATTATGAACACAAAAGTGGTGGGTCACTGTGTATTACACATCAGGGAGCTTCAAATATCCACTAGAGTGTCAGTCAGATTAATTAGCTAGTGCCAGGCTGTCAAGCTCTAATGGGCTGAATGGCCAATTTTGGTACGTTAATTTATTTTATATGCCTTTCATTCTATGTGTGATAACTTGAGGTGGATAATGAATAAATAACATAAGTAACCCGGGGGTGGCTAGACATGACTTTTGACATAAACAAAACAGAGATTAATTGGGCAGAGAATTTCTGCAAAAAGCTCACCAGTAAAAAGGCGAGCAGGCAAAGAGATGGCCGTCATAATGTTAGCAAGTGGTTGAGCCACCCCACCTAGTGAACAGAAATTCAACAACCTGTACAGATTAGGGTTTTATTAGTTTATTGACATTTTACATTGTTCATATTGCTTCCTGGCATGGGCAATTCCTTTTTTCCATTTTTTTATGCATTTTGATACTTTTTTTGGTTATGTTGAGAGGCCGCACATGCATCCCCATAGATGCATACTAAGTTGAATGGTGATTCCAATTTGGCCCACTCAGGTACTGGCTACCATGTCCGATTCTACTGGGATAGCTCCAGCTCCTACAAACCTGAATTAAATCAAGCTCTTTTGACAATGTAATGTTATTTTAAGATGTCATGCAAAAACTGTGGAAAAATATGGACTTTTGTCCTAAATATTGACTTGTTTTTCTCTCATTCTCACCACTCCCTTTCTCTTATGTCCTCCTCCCCATCTTTTTCTCTTGCTTAGGACTTGGGTGAAGATTCCCGTTGCCCCCAGTGTGAAGGACGGGGCTGTTCTCCATGTGCCGTGTGCCATGGAAGCAAGTTGTCGATGCTTGCCAACCGCTTCAATGAGTCCATTAAATCCCTGCGATGCCCAGCTTGCAATGTAAATGGCCTGCAGGCTTGTCGGTCATGCACAGCATGAGGTGCACCATGGCTGCAGTGTTGTCACATATTAGCTCCTTCACCAATAATTAACTGGGCTGAGAAACTGAATCCACCCTTCTATTTTGTCATATTCAGAGAGCAAAATTAAATTTTAGTGAATAAAGTGAGAGAAAAGTGAAAGTATGCGTCTCTGTCTATTATGTTTCTTGGGTGTTTTGCATAATAATTGCAAAAGAATATTGATGAGAAATAATCCTTTACTGACCAGTACATATCCTATTAATGCTCTTTACAACAATCTCAAACAATGTTTGTTAATAACTGCCTGTAGGGATAATCATTTGCAGACAGAATTTTTTCGATACAGTTAGACGATGCTTATTATGAGTAATGTCACTACTTGGTACTTCATATTAAATGTTGGTTTAGACAAATTTAGACAAAGAATGGCTCACACAAGGCCATCAACTCTGTGGAAATTCCACTGGATACTTTCCAGATGGTTAATAGTAGATAGATAGATAGATAGATAGATAGATAGATAGATAGATAGATAGATAGATAGATAGATAGATAGATAGATAGATAGATAGATAGATAGATAGATAGATAGATAGATAGTATGTAACAACATTTCACCTGCACAGCTTAACTGAAAGGAATTTGAATAGGGACCACATTTCCAAAAGAACAATGAAGAAAAGGAGATGCCCATCATGTGAGATTTGCTAGTCACTGGAGACAGGGGGAATTATACTAGGAAATCAGACACTATTGCCAAAGAAAAACTGGCCACTAAGAGTATCAGTCTCAGGTGATTACTCTATATTGAGACTGGAGTGTCAAAAAATAAATAGTTTTATGAATCAGTGAAAAGATGCATTAGTATGTATCTTCAAAAGAAAAAAAGTAGGTTAAGGCTATTTCCACACTGAGAAGATCAAAGACACAATATTTTGCCTGATGATGACTACATACAGTACCGCTGTTTTATGAAAATTCTTTTCATTGATAGAAAGAAGAAACCGTTTTTTCTTATCTTTTTACCTTTCAAAGTTACAAAAGATTTGGCAACTACAATGGTCTCAGTTGTCCTTGGATTCACATCACTAATCAAAAGAAACTTCCAGACTTCCAGATGTAAATGTTGTGCCAATTTGCCGAGCAAAAAGAAACATTACTAGAAGGCAATGCAAGGACTACAAGAAGGTCTCTTAGACAATTTAAAGGGATGAAAACAAAAAGCAATATAGTAACATGTCATGGATAATGTGTGAGGTTCACTAAGAAATAGCAGGCAAATGAATAAAATTAACTCAAGACAGGCCGCTACAGCCTGGTGTCCAGTTTTTATGTTATGTCCAGTAATGTCCTGTTATATTATTGAACACACAGCAAAGGTAAAAGCAAGCCATCGTATTTCAGCCAAGCAAAACTGGCTCAAATTACAGTATAAGCAATAAAACAGAACACAGAGAAACATTTAATAAGTAGTATAATGCGTACCACTTCCACTTAAAGAAACATTAAATAAAAAAGCATCAAAAAACATTAGACATGACCTATAAATATTTCATGTACAAAAACAATGCAATACAATACAAAAAAATGAAATAAAAAAATGAAGTCATTTTCATAAGGCTGCGGTGGGTTGGCACCCTGCCCAGGATTGGTTCCTGCCTTGTGCCCTGTGTTGGCTGAGATTGGCTCCAGCAGACCCCCGTGACCCTGTGTTCAGATTCAGCGGGTTGGAAAATGGATGGATGGATGGATTTTCATAAGGTCAGAGTTCTGCAATAGTCTGACACCATGTCTAGGGTTGGTTCCTGTCTAAGGCCTTTTTTGGATTATGGAAGCTTATTCCCACTACTCTGAAACAGAAAAGCTACTGCATCATTTCACAAAAAAAATTGCATTATTTCTCAGAGTATTGCATAATTTCGAAAAGATGCTGCCTACTGCTGCTGTAAACATTGTTCTTCAGGTGTCTAATGACAGCTATTGAATAAGAGATTATTCAGCCCCATAGCTTGCAGTCAAGGGACAAGAACTGAACAGATGTAATGAGTGTGCCTTTAATGTTAATCAGGCTGAAGTTTAATACGTATGGCTCAGATGTTTTAACATAGGCAGAGTGGTAGTGCAGAGCTGTCATTCCTGCCACACAGTGCCAGGTTTTAAATGAAGTTTGCAAGTTCACCCCATGCATTTATGTGTTGACTGGTATCAGTGAGTGGCTTAACTGTGTACTGTATGACTAATCAATTTAACATTGAATACTAGAAATGTGGGGTGGCACAGTGGCACACTGGTAGCGCTGCTGCCTCACAGTAAAGAGCCCAGGGTTCGCCCGGGTCCTCCCTGCGTGGAGTTTGCAAGTTTGCATGTTCTCCCCATGTCTGCGTGGTTTCCTCCCAATGTCCAAAGACATGCAGGTTAGGTGCATTGGCAATCCTAAATTGTCCCTAGTGTGTGCTTGGTGTGTATATGTGTGTATCTTACGGTGGGCTGGCTGGGATTGGCTCCAATAGACCCCCATGACCCTGTGTTAGGATATAGCGGGTTACAAAATGACTGACTGACTGACTTCTAGAAATGTGCCAGTACAGAATAAGTTAAGTTCTTCATGTGTGGTGAGATAAATAACATCCATCTCCCTTTTTCATCTGTGCTTAGCCCCCAATGACTTAAAGCAGCGTTTCTCAACCTTTAAGTATTTGCGACCCGAGTTTTCATAACAGTTTTAATTGCGCCCCCCCTAACATTTTTTTTAAATATAGATGCATATTTTATTATACGTACTTAACTTTTATAGACATTTATCTAACTCTATATTTATTGTTCTAGTATCAAAATGTAGTTTAAATTAATTTGTTTTGGTTTCATCAGATGTTTTTTTTCATATTTTTGATTCTTGTCTTCTTTTTTTCACATCTTCGCGCCCCCCTAGGGGGGCCCGCCCCACAGGTTGACAACCACTGATTTACAGTATGCACACTAGCTGCTATGCCACCAGATCACCCTATTTCAAAATATCCATTGTGACAGATAGGGGGCGGTATCGCTTCCTTGAACCCCTGTCCAAGACTCCAGACACCAGATAAAAGTCCAAATGTTGACTTTATTTATCTTTCACAGTGCACAAAGCACCCTCTCTTCCAATATACTCATTAAATTACAAATCACTAATCACAAATACAATCTACCACTCCCAGATGCGTTGCCACCCTTCCACCCAGCTCAGCTCACCGTCTGGGAGCTCCCACAGTCCTTTTATACTTCCTGACCCAGAATTGTTCCCTATATCCCCAGCCCATGTGATTCTTTAACACTTCCGGGTCAGGTATAAGTCCTTTTCTTCACCCCGGAAGTACGTCACTTCTGTCGTCACTCCTCCTATGACGCACTTCTGGGTTATAGGGCACATATGACTATTCGGTCCTCCCTGCAGCTCCCTCTTGCGGCCCCTGTGGTATCCAGTAGGGCTGTGTATAAAAACTACATTGTCCATGATTCCCTGCTGGTCTTCGGGGCACCTCCATACTGCAGAGAGGGCTAAATCTGGCAGCCCGGGGGTATTGGCCGGGATGACAAGCCGGCCATATACCACACCATTTACAAATAGCTAGATTAGAACTAAACTGATACTGTATTTATAGGTGTCTATTGTTGGATTGCGTGTAGCACATTCTTTTCTTAATGGATAAGCAATTGTGTCCTGCAAAAGACTTGTGTACCGCCCAGCACATTTGCATCGTCCTATATCCAGTACTGTTGGTATGCTCCTTACCTCTCTGTGATCCTAAACTGGCCATATTAAATAGACCCTTCAGCACATACATGATTAAATGACTAAATTAACTAAAAAGACAATGGGACATAAATCTTCTTGTGGTTCTCACTGATTCCTCCGTCTAGGACGCTGGACATCTTTGGGTTCACGGTTCTTCAGGCTGATCCTCCAATTAGTCTCATTGAGATTGCACAAGTGGTGAACCAGCTGAGGGCAGGGAAGGCTGCAGGGATCTGTGGTATATGTGGTGAATTTCTCCAGGCTGGTGGTAAGGCTGTCCTACTTGCATTGCAAGCAATCATTGCTTCCATTTGGGAGGTGGCCATAATCCCAGCTGACTTGAAAACAGTACCTGTTGTCTGTGTCTGGAAAGGGAAGGGTGATCATCTGGATTGTGTGAACTATAGGGTGATAACACTGCTCTTGGTTCTGGGTAAGGTCCTTGCTAGGGTCATCCTCAATAAGATCCATAATCACTTGCTCACCTACCATCGACTGCATTGTGACACTGAGGGTTCTCAAAGAACACAAATGCAAATATTGATAAGAGTTTCTTTGCAGAGTTTATGGATGTCACGGCTGGCCTGTACACTGGTAGTGTGAATGCAGGCAGAACCTTTATGTTTTTCCCAGTTGATTCTAGGGTTTGTCAGGGGTGTGTTCTTGCTCCTACTTGGTTCAATACTTGCATGGACTGGGTGTTGGGCAGGGTAGTGGGTTCCAGTGGCTTTTTGGTACTTGTTGGTGAAGAAAGATTCACTGATCTTGACTTTGCCGATAATGCTATGCTCTTTTCAGAGTTATTGGAGGTTCTGATCAGGGGTCTCGAGAGACTGAGTGAGCAGTCTGAGTGTCTGGTCTTGTGAGTGTTCTGGAAAAAAAACAATATCTATGTCTTTAATGATCTCTTAGGCACAGCCATAAGCAGTGTGTCTGTCTGCTGGGAGAATATTGACCTTGTCGAGAGGTTTACTTACCTCGGCAGTGACATTTATGTCTCTGGTGATTCTATCTTAAAGTCAGTAGACAGGTTGGCAGAACATGGGGGATCATGAGGTCACTGGAAAGGGGTGTGTGGCACTACTGCCATCTTTGCAAAAGGACAAAGGTCCAATTCTTTAAAGTCTTGGTGCTTCCTGTTTTGCTATATGGTTTTGAGACATTGACACTATACTGTAACATGAGATGAAGACTCGACTCCTTTGGCACTGTGTCTCTGTGGAGAATCCTTGTGTACTGCTGGTTTGACTTTGAATCGAATAAGCAGTTGCTCACGGAGTCTCAAATGAGGCACATTATCTGCATTATGAGGGAGGGTCGGTTATGACACTACGGCCATGTGGTGCGATTCCTCGAAGGTGATCTGATTCACAGGATCCTCATTGCCAAGGGAATGCCCTCATAACACCTACAGGCAGATAGATGGTCATATACGGGGAGTGGGACTGGACCACGTGTCTGCCTGGGGGGGTTGCCAACCAGGATCACAAACTGTTTTGTTGTCTGGTGGGTGCAGCAGCACGCTGTACCGGTGCATGCTCACTAACCTGATCTGACCTGATGTAACTGTTACTACTCTACACTCCTCTTCTTCTCACCTTTCCCCTCATGTCTCCACTGCAAAAGACATCTACAGCTTATTCAAAAAGAAAAATATTAGAAAAGCTGTAGGCCCGGATCTTATTTCCCCTTCCACATTCCTGCACTGTACAGACCAGTTGTCTAAAGTCTTTGCAGATATTTTCAACCAATCTCTAGATCTATGCACTATTCCAGCCTACTTCAAGACCTCCACCATCATTCTAGTAGCAAAAAAATCAAAGGTCATGGGCCTAAGTGACTACAGACCAGTAACTTTAACCACTGTGATAATGAAGACCTTTGAATGCACTGAATTATCTCATGAATGTTACAGAAGACTTCCTAGACTTATTTCAGTTTACATTTAGAGCCAACTGGTCTGTGGATGATGCAGTGAATTTAGGTCAGAGATTTATTTTCCAACACCTTGATAAGCCAGGAGCATATGTGAGGATCTTGTTTGGGGACTTTAGCTCTGCTTTCAGTACAATCATTCCAGAGCTCCTAAATAAGAAACTCGCCCAGTTCAACCTGCTTAGTTCAATCTACCATTTGAAGACAGACTTTCTTACAGATAGGAAACAGTACATGCAGTTGGGTACACACATGTCTGACCCTTTAACCCTTAGTACTTGGGCACCACAGAGATGTGTCCTTTCCCCACTACTGTTCTCACTTTGTACAGTACAAGTAACTGTACCTCTGGTGATTCATCTGTCAGACTTCTTAAATTTGCAGATGACATAACATAACTTCTCATTCTATAACTTTTGTTTAGTTCTTGTTCCTTGATTGCATGTCACATACATACTTAATCATTTTCTTCCATGGCTTTCACTAGAATCCTACAGCACGCATATGCACAATGTTATTGCTGACCCCAAAAATGACACAATATTTGTGTGAAATAACACTATTCTTTTTCATAATAATGCTTCTGTGCTGGATAATCTCCAGCTCATGTAATCTTGAACTGGACTAAGAGGCTTTGAGAAATGTTAAGAGTTTTAAGGTTTTTATTAGTATTTATACATTGTGACCACTAGGTGGTGCTTTGCAAAACAAGAATTAAGGTTTTAAATCAAGCATTCTGTGCATTCAGCTGACATAAGAATATGGTGCGCTTACAGAGAGGTACTATTCTCTTCCTCCAGTCTTCTTTTATATACCTTGGGTGTACTTTTAAGGTGAAGAGCTTTTTTGGGCTAGGCTGGTGCTTCTGGTCTGGGGCAGCCTTGGACAATTGATTTCCAGCTGTTATGAGGCTTTCTGAGTTCCCAATGACCTTGTCAGTGGCTCCCCCATACTTCCAGCATGTTTTGGATAAGTAGGCCGTGAACTGAAACAACAAAGTTAAAAAAACTAGTGTACTGGTAAATTGTTATAGAAATGAAATAAAGATCTGATATTAAATTGCATATTTATTCATTTCCTGAATCCACAAATCCCACTACATTGTTTTTCAAAGCCCATTGTCACAGCATTTGGCACAAGGAACCAGCACTGGAAAGCCAAGATATCAATTCATTGTAGGGTACACTGATTCATATAGGTCAATTTACAGTAACAATTTCACTTAATAATAGCATCAATGGGAGGTGAGAGAAAACCATCAGTACCTGGAGGAAACTAATGCATGAACAGAGAGAGAGCATATGAAAACCACACAGGGGTCACTAATTTGGCACATGACTCCATGAATCTGCAGCGTTATTGATCACTACACTACCATACTGCATTTAAGAAACTGTGGTCACTTAGTACATCGCCAGAAACGAAAATGGGATTAAATCGTATGACAAATCTTAACATTTTTCTATAATAAATCTATAGAGATTGATAACAGCCCATCAGAGTCTCTAACAAGGTAATTAAAGTCCAATTAGCCACCTCTCAGTAACATGAAAAGTAATGGAAAGGCTAATGAGAGAGAAAATGTCTATTTAGAGACAATATTTGAAAGAGGTAATGTGATTTACAAGGAGGGGTGCCTGATAGTAATGACTTTGAACATATTTAAGAGGGTCAGCTAAACTGCTAGCACAGTGAGAAATTTTAAATAATTGTTACACTGAGTAAAAATGTCATCAGTGTCACACCTTAAGAAAAGATTCAAATTCAATTGAGAGGCATTAAGATTAACACACTTAAGGGGCATGAACTTAGCAAGCTTTTAACCCTGCTTAGAAAGCTTTTTTAAATGTCTCTCTGCTCTCCTCAATTTATATACTAGAAAACTATAGCTCCAAAATTCCCCAACTTTCTGAACCCTATTATGTTTTTCTTATTCTGCTGAATTAATAAAATATAAACTCCTATAGTATTTAATTGAGTGTTTTGTTGAGTAACAGAGAAATTGATACATGTGAAAATGAAATTCTGCAGATCCTTTCTAATTTTAAATAAAAAAGTATATCCTTCCATCCATTCATCAATCCATCCATCCCTTCATTTTCTTACCCATGTCTGGGTTGCATGGACAGTTGTCTAAGAAAAAGGTTCCCAGACATCTCTTTTCCCCACCACCTCCTCCAGCTCCTCCAGGGGAGGATATCAAGGCATTTCCAGGCCACTCAAAAGATATTCTTTCTCCAGCATGTCCTGTTTCTACCCTGATGTCTCCTCCCGGTCAGACATTCCCAAAACACTTCTCTGGGATGCGTCCAGGAGGCATCCCAATCAGATGCCCAAACCACTTCAACTGGCTCCCTTTTATGCAGACCATCAGTGGCTCTACTTCAAGCTCCTCTCACTTCTCACCCTATCTCTAAGGTTAAGACCAGACACCATGCAAAGAAAACTAATTTCTGCCGCATGTATCCATGATCTAGTTCTTTCAGTCACTACCCACAGCTCATGACCATGGGTGAGGGAAGGAATGCAGCTCCCTCTTTACCACGGCTGACTAGTCCACCTGTCAATCTTCCATTCCCTTCTTCCCACACTTGTAAACAAAAGCCTGAGATACTTAAACTCTTCGGCTTGAGGCAGCACCCCAATCAAAACCTGAAAAGACAGCCCCACACTTTTCTAACTGAGAACCAAGACCTTGAAAGTGGAGGTGCTGATTTTCATCCTGGCTGCTTCACACTCAGTCTAAAGCCAAAACCCCTTTGAAGCCAGCAGGACCACAACATCTGCAAAAAGCAGAAATGCAATCCTGCACACCCTCGACTCCCTAGCTATGCCTAGAAATTCAGTCCATAAAAATTATGAATAGAATCAGGGATAAAAAGCATCCATGGCAGAGTCCCTCACCCACTGGGAATGAGTCTGACTTACTATTGATAAGCTTTCACTCTGGTTGTATAGGGACTAAATAGAACCCTCGATATGACATCCCAAATGACACGGATATATGCCATTTACAAATACACAAAACACACATAGACTGGTTGGTCATATTCCAATGAACCCACCAGAAACCTTGTGAAGGGTAAAAAGCTATTTCACTGTTCTGCACCTGGAACAAAATCTACATTGTTCCGCCTGAATCTGAGGCTTGAACAGCAGCTGGATCTTCCTTTTCACAACTATAGTGTAGGTATTCCAAGGGAGACTGAACAGTATGATCACCTAAGGTATGAAGACACCCTCTGGTCCCCTTTCTTAAAACTGAGGACCATCACCCAAGTTTGCCAATCTGGAGATCTGTACCCATCCACCATACACTGTTGAATGGGCTTGTCTGCCAAGACAGCTCAACAACATCCAACAACTCTGTCACAGGATAGTTTTGTTTAACTATCTTAGCGACTTCTGCTCCAGTGATAAGTGAGTCCTCCTTCAGAGTCCCCTGACTGTGCGTCCTCAAAGGAAGGCATGTCTGTGGGATTTAGGAGGTCCTCAAAGTGCTTTTTTCACTGTCTGACTATATCCCCAGGTGAGGTCAGCAGCATTCCATCCCTTCTATAAACCATATAGGCGAAGCACTGCTTTCCCATCCCATGGTGCCTGACAGTTTGACAGAATCACTTTGAGGCCAACCAAAAATCATTTTCCATGGCCTCATTAAACTCCTCTGATATCCAGGTTTTTGCTTCTACCGCTGCTGTTGCTGCACCCACTACCTACAGGAGGTGCTATAAGTGACTGGTGCATTGTGGCTTGGGTGGCAGTCAAAGGCAGGTGCCTTGGTAGACTGATTTCCGGCTGCAGAAATGGACTTCTGGGCATGGATTATGACCTCTTTGGCCAGGAAGTAACCTGAGCTCGTTTGGGAGGCAGAGATGTACTATTTAGATACAGCCAGGCTCATGTGAACACTCAGCATGGCCCCTGGGACCAAACTCCTGGAGAAGGGCTAGACTCTGTTCCACTCTAGAGTTTTCCAGGATGAAAGAGTTGCCTCCCTGTGACTCCAAGTCTGGGAAAAAGGCTCTTACTCTTGTCTGTGCTTATGCGCCAACAACTTGATCAGAGTATATGGCTTTCTTGGACACTTTAGGAGAAGTGCTGGAAGATGATCCCACTGGGATCCCACATAGTCAGACCTAGAAGGTTGTGATTGGGAAGAGATGGCCTACCCAATTTGATCCAGAGTGATATTTCACTATTGGACTTCTGTGCTAGTCATAATTTGTCAATAACAAACACAATGTTTGAGCATAAGGGTGTTCATAAGTGCACTTAGCACCAGACCACTATAGGCCATAGGGTGATGATTGATTTTGTAGTTGTGTTTTCAGATCTATTACTTTATGTCCCAGACACTCAGGTAAAGAGAGGGTCTGAGCTGTCAACTGATCACTACCTAGTTTTGAGTTGGATCAGATCAGTTGGACCAGGCAGAAAAATATGTAGAATCAGGGTGTGCTGGGAACATCTGGCAGATGCCCCCATCTGGGAAAACTTCAACTCACACCTCAGGATGAATTTCTCTTGCATTCCGTAGGAGGCTGGGGACATTGAATCCATATTGTGCCCATTGTGGGGGTAATCGCTGAAGTCGGTGGTGGATGTCAGCAGTAAAATGAGCCACCAGACTGAAGAAGGAGTCCTTCTGAGATTGGTTAGCTTGTGGTACTCGAGAGGCAGCTGACAAGTAACAGCAGGCCACGGGGAGCGCAGCTCTGCTATCACACTTAAATAGGCTTTGTTGCAGCCTGTTGTCTTTAAAGGTTAATTGGAGCTTTTCTACATACACTTCAGGTTAAACATATTAAGCACTTCTTTTTTTTTGAGAGTGTGGATTCAATAAGGTTCTTCACAAGGAACACAGATACCTGGCACTTAAGTTTTTTAATAACAGAGCACTGTAGGAACTGCACAGTGAAAAGTCTAAAGAAAAAAAGAAAACATTGGTTTAGAACAAAGAACTGAGATGTGTCATAGGTCATTGACATTATGCAGCCAGCTCGCATGCACAAGTTCAAGGCTGAACCTCCCTCTGGATTCCACAGTGACGTCTGGCTCTCTAAAGCACCCTCTTCTCTCCACTACTGTATTAGAGTAAAATGGCTTCTTTTGTCTGTATAAAATTGAGCATAGACAAGGAAGTCGCCCACTGAACCACTTCAGATGAATAAATAGTAACGTATACAATAAACAACAGGAATAGGATGTGCTGTAATGAAACAATTCAATCAGAAAACTGTGACAACTTTGGACTGCAGCATAGAAAGAAAACATAAATTGGTGCAAAATCCATGTAAAAACTACCCCACACTCAGTAAAGCAAAATTTATTCCACAAGAATTACCTACAGTACATCCATCCACTTATTTTCTGATGCCATTAATTTCAAGAAAAGATCAAGTACTCAAATAATCATTCAAAAATTGTATTTCTTGCTATGCCCATTAAAGGCTCTGAAACCACTTTAAGAAACATTAATTTTTCGGCAAGAACAGCACAGTTTGTTTTAATGATATGTACAAAATGACATTGATGCAAATACTTAAAATATTTTTCAAAAGCAGCAAACACAAATTAAGTTTTTCATGTCTGAGTGATGGGTTGTTGTTTCTTTAAGATATTTGACCGAATGGAGGAGGTGTAGAGATACTGCCTTTGGAGATTATTTTGTGGCGCTGCACAATACTTCCCATCTTACAGTGAAAAATGAATCTTCATTATTCAACAAGGTCTCTTGAGTGCATATGAAACAATGAGATGCATCTTTCACCTGCTCTGTGATAAATTTCAGTTTATTTAACAGAAACCTAAATGAATGTAATGAAATATGCAGACTGACTTAACAAATGACCTAAATATGCACATCATTTGTGCCTGCGTTCATGTGAATAAATGAGCAGTAAGGTACTTGGTACTAAGAGATAAAATTGCAATGAAATAAAAACATTTTCTTCTGGTACACTGTAGTAATCCCAGAGGGGAATACTTGGTTTATAAAATAATACAGTGCCTATAAAAAGTATTCTGCTCCTTTGGTAGGTTTTCATACATTATTGTTATATAGTCATATGAAAAAGTTTGAGAACCCCTCTCAGCCTGCATAATAATTTACTCTATTTCAACAAAAAAGATAACAGTGGTATGTCTTTCATTTCCTAGGAACATCTGAGTACTGGGGTGTTTTCCAAACAAAGATTTTTAGTGAAGCAGTATTTAGTTGTATGAAATTAAATGAAATGTGAAAAACTGGCTGTGAAAAAATGTGGGTACCCTTGCAATTTTGCTGATTTGAATGCATGTAACTGCTCAATGCGGATTACTTGCAACACCAAATTGGTTGGATTAGCTCGTTAAACCTTGAACATCATAGACAGGTGTGTCCAGTCATGAGAAAAGGTATTTAAGGTGGTCAATTGCAAGTTGTGCTTCCCTTTGACTCTCCTCTGAAAGGTGACAGCATTAGGTCCTCAAAGCAACTCTCAAAAGATCTGAAAACAAAGATTGTTCAGAATCGTGGTTTAGGGGAAGGCTACAAAAAGCTATCTCAGAGGTTTAAATTGTCAGTTTCAACTGTAAGGCGCAGCTGCTGTTAAACCAACTCAGGTCTGGCAGGCCAAGAAAAACAGAGGAGCGGCATATGCGCAGGATTGTGAGAATGGATACAGACAACCCACAGATCACCTCCAAAAACCTGCAACAACATCTTTCTGCAGATGATGTATCTGTACATTGTTCTGCAATTCAGCACAATTTTCACACAGAACATCTGTAAGGCAGGGTGATGAGAAAGAAGCCCTTTCTGCACTGATGCCACAAACAGAGTTGCTTGTTGTACTGTATGCAAATGCTCATTTAGATATGCCAGATTTATTTTGGAACAAAGTGCTTTGGACTGATGAGACAAAAATTGAGTTATTTGGTCATAACAAAAAGCACTTTGCATGGCCAAAGAAGAACAGCGCATTCCAAGAAAAACACCTGCACCTACTGTCAAATTTGGTGGAGGTTCCATCATGCTGTGGGGCTGTGGGGCTAGTTCTGGGACTGGGGCCCTTGTAAATTCGAGGGTTGGATGAATTCAACCCAATATGAACATATTCTTCAGGATAATGTTCAAGCATAAGTCACAAAGCTGAAGTTACGCAGGGGTTGCATATTCCAACAAGACAATGACCCAAAACACAGTTCGAAATCTACAAAGGCATTCATGCAGAGGGACAAGTACAATGTTCTGGAATGGCCGTCACAGTCCTCTGATTTGAATGTCATTGAAAATCTATGGGATGATTTGAAGTAGGCAGTCCATGCTCGGCAGCCATCAAATTGAACTGAACTGGAGAGATTTTGTATGGAAGAATGGTCAAAAATACCTCCATCCAGAATCCAGACACTCATCAAAGGCTATAGGAGGCATCTAGAGGCTCTTATATTTGCGAAAGGAGGCTCCACTAAGTATTGATGTAATATCTCTGTTGGGGTGCCCAAATTTATGCACCTGTCTAATTTTGTTATGATGCATATGGCATATTTTCTGTTAATCCAACAAACTTAATGTCACTGATGAAATGCTACTGTTTCCATAAGGCATGTCATATATTAAAAGAAATTTGCTACTTTGAAAGCTCAGCCAATGATAAACATAAATCCAAAGAATTAAGAGGGTTTCCCAAACTTTTTCATATGACTGTACAATATTGAATCGCACAGTGGATTTATTTAGTCCTTTTTGACACTGATCAACAGAAAAGAGCCTTTAATGTCAAAGTGTAAAGATATCTCTGAAAAGTGATCTAAATTAATTACAAATATAAAACACAAAATAATAAATTAATTAATTAATTAATTAATTAATATGACATCCCAAAATTATCACTGGTTCGGGAAATTGGTTTTGGAAGTTCCAAAATTAGTCAGGAGTCAAGGGATTGGTAGTCTAAATGCACCTTAGTATGGTGGACTAATTTATACAATGAAGACAAAGCAACTCTGGGAAAGGGTGATTGAAATGCACAAGTCAGGGGATGGAGACAAGACAATATCCAAATGACTGAATATCCCTTGGATTCCAATTAAATCATACACTAAAAATGGAGAGTATGGCACAACTTTAAATCTGCCTAGAGCAGTCTGTCCACAAAACCCGAGTGATGGTACAAGAAGAAGATGAGTGAGGGAGCCCACCAAGAGACTTATGAGAAATCTGAAGGAGTTATGAGCTACAGTGGAAGAGATTGGAGAGACTGTGAAAACAATATCTGTACCCAAGTGCATCACCAGTTGCAGCTTTATGGTAGAATGGCAAGAAGTGTCACTTTGAAAAAATGCACGTTTAGGTTATAGTTTGTCAGGAGGTACATTAAAGACTCTGGAGTTACTGTAGCTGGAAGAAGGCTGTATGGTCTGATGAGACCAAAATTAAGCTTTTTGGCAATCAGACTAAACATCCCCACTGCACTTTATCAAAGACACACAATTCCCATCATGAATCATGGTGGTGGCAGCATGATGCTATAGGGATGCTTCTCTGCAGCAGGTGCTGCAAGGCTTGAGTTGAAAGAGTGAAGGATAAAACGAATGCAGAAAAATACAAGGACATCCTATAGGGAAACCTGATGGAGTCTGCAAGAAACATACGCCTTAGGAGAAGATTAGCTTTCCAGCAAGACAACGGCAAGCATAAAACTAAAGGTACAAAGGAATGTAATAAAAACAGCACTTGTAATCATAGTCACAGTCCAGATCTCAATCCAATTAAAAAATTGTGGCTGGACTTGAAGAAGGCTGTTCACTCCTGATCTCCATGCAACATAGCAGAGCTTAAACAGTTTTGCAAATAACAAAGGGGAAATATTGCAGCGTCCAGATGTGCAAAGCTAATAGAGAAAGAACTGTGCACACAGACATGAGGCTGCCATGGCTGCCAAAGGTGAATGCACTAAATATTGACTTGAAGGGGGTAGATATTTATGTGATCAGTTATTTTGTGTCAATATTTGTTATTAATTTAGATTTCTTTGGAGAGATCTGCTTTCACTTTGACATTAAAGAGTCTTTTTCTGTTGATGAATGCCAAAAAGCCTAATTAAATCCACATTGATTCAATGTTCTCAATTAATTAAATGTGAACTTTCCAAAGGGGTGAATACTTTTTGTGAACATTGTTAAAATATGGTATTTAAAACAAAACCATTGCATTAGTGACTAGATTTATAGTAAATAATGGAACAATATTGTAAAACAAAATGTGACTGAAAGAAAATTTTGCAGTATACTGCATGTGCCTGCGGGGTTTATATCTGCAGGTTAGTAAGGAACCTTTCCTGATTCTTGTATAAATAGCTTGGAGAAGTGTATTAAATCTAGATTAGTCATGTGTGCTGATGACAGAAAGTGTGGAGCTGTCAAGAGTGAAGAAACGGTGCAAAATATCCAGAATGTCCTCGGCAGTAAATGTGTTGGAGCTGACACATGGCAAAAGAAACCTAGTGAGTAAGTGTGGTGTGATGTGTGCTGGTAGGAGAGTGCAGGGTTGAATTTCTCAAATGAATGGGATTGCAGGAACTGCTTGTAGCAGATTTTGATAAAGAGCTCATGGTAGAGATAAGGGGCTACAAAGGAAATAAAAAGAGTGCTGGATTGCATTTAATGAACTGGAAGGTATGTATCAGAAAATAAAAGTGAGATGAAAGCCTCTGATATTGTGAAAGGGTAGTTCCAGTACCAAAATACACATTAAAAATATTTGTAAGATACAGTTTCTTCTCGTTTTCATCAAAGCTCAGAGAGTACTTTAAGAAACAATTCTCAAGTGAACTACCAGTAAAGTTCAGCAAACCTCTTAAATAACAGGGATCAGAACTCTGACAGTAAAACAACACCTCTGCATACTGCTAGGCAGGAGATACGTAGACTCTGTCAACTATGGTGCCCCAGACACGATGTACAGTAGATGAATTGTGTGAGTGAGAAAGATGGAAAGGGGGATTTCCCTTAAGATGCTGCCTTGAAGATAGGGGAATGAAGGAGGGGCACTTAATTCTTTAACCAAACATGGAGAGAGGAGAATTGGAATGAGGCCACAGGACAACCTAGCTTACCGCGGAATCCTGGGCCAAGTTGCTCATTTAACAGTGTGATTATTAAGCATTGGCAAGAGTCTAGAACTTTCCTGCCAGAAAGTTAGGGGATAGCAGATTGACTGGCTTAACTCAGGGAAGCAGGGCCATTTGCTTCTTTAAGAGACCAAGTAGCTGTAAAAGATTGGAGGAAGCTTAAACCTTAAAGAGCTACTGAATGTTCAGGGACGCTGAGTACGACGAGGAGCCGTAGCCTTGTGTCTAACTATAGGCATGGCTAAGTGCTGTTTAGCATATAGGGATGTGCTCTCCTCTTCCCCCGTTCTCCATCCTCTAAATCAGAGATTCCTAAACTTTTTTATGTGCATTTATATATAATGTGAAAAGCACCTATAGGGAAAGCTGTTTCTGCCTATCTCCCAGTGGGCTGATTTTGGAAAAACTTATTCTTTAAAGAAATTTATCTTGACTGTTCAGTTTTCATTGAGATATCTCAAATACAGCATGCTGCACACATTTTTGAAATTTCTAAATTTTCTATTAAAAGCAGTAGTGAATTTGCAATCTTGTCTAACTTGAAACAGAGAAACATTCGGAGTGACTTCTATGAATTAGTTTACTATTTTTATTTTATTCTTAGAGCATTCACTTCAACTTGTTTTTTTTTCTTTTTACACATTTGATAGCCAATCCTTATGGTTAAATACCTGCAGTCATGCACACTGAAGCAAGGACACCACAGGATTAGGCATGGTTGGATAACTGAATATTACTAAATAAGAGAAGTATGATGTTAGATTTGTATTTCTTCCTTCAGTTTGCTAACAATCATATTCTTTATTTATTCAATTTGGTATTAATGTTATTACTTATTTATTCATCACCATGCAAGGTAAGTACCATCCCTTACTTGATTAGAATGCAGGAGACAGTATTGTTACATGTTAATAGTTTGGCGTCTGCCTTCCCCACATCCCACACTTGTCTCTGTGGCTGTGCAGTATCTTGTATAAGATTCAGTCACAATAACTCACTTGTTGTCTGCACCTTGAAATCAAAGCCACTGAGTGACTGAAGTTCATGTCTGTAAAAGTAAAAAACACAAGCCTGAATTGCCTCAAAAACTTGCATATTGCAATCTTTTTAGTTAGCCAATAGAAGGTGTCATTTTGAATGACTTCTAATTACATCCATAGTGGCTAACACAGTACAACACAATAGTACTAATGGATGAACAATAAAAGCAAGCACTGGATCCCCCCTCCCACAGACCTCTAGGCAATATATGCAAGATGTTCTGGTGGTAGATGGGGATCAAATGTGTAAAAAATTTCATTTTACAGTATGAAAGAAGGTTAATCACAAGCTTCTTTGTTTTTAAAACCAAATCAAAATGTATTTGTCACATACAGTTAAACATAATGCAATATATGAGTATAATGAAGTGCTTAGTTCCTGAACTCCAAGTCTGTGCAGTAGAAGAATATAAAAAGACGATAAATACTCAGCTGTATAAATATCAATACATACAATCACAACATTATGCCAGTATTAGAAAGAAAGAAAGAAAGAAAGAAAGAAAGAAAGAAAGAAAGAAAGAAAGAAAGAAAGAAGAATTGACAATATGGCATTGTGTAGCTCTAGGTATTGTCCTTCTTTAAGAACTGGTCTTCAGGCAGCAGTAGCATTTCCCTGAATGCAATAAAGAGAAATGGACATTTTTGGGATGACTGGCATCTCTGATAATTTTCTTTGACCTGGTCCAACATCGCTTGGTAAAAATTCTTTAGTATCTGGGTGGGCAGCCTAAAATCCCTGAGGCATTTGAAATGGTAAAGACATTGTTGTGCCTTCTTCATTAAGGTGTCAATTTGCTTGTACCAGATGATGTCCTCTGTAGTAGGACATTGAAGCATCTGAAACTGTTCAACCTCTCCATCTCCTCATTCAACTCCTTTGTCTTGTTGACATTCAGGACAAGCTCGTGAGACACTCTCCACTTCATCCTTGTAAGCCTGTTCATTGTTGTTAGAGTTCAGGCCTACCACTGGTACGTCATCATTAAACTTGACAGTGATGCTAACGTGATGTGCAGCCATGCAGTCATATGTATAGAGGGAGTATAGCAGAGGACTAAAACACTGCCCCATGGAGCCCCCCTGTAGTGGGTGAGGAATGGTGTGACCACGCACTCAAACCACCTCTGGTTTGCCTGTCACTGAGCTTTTCCACAAAATTCTCTCTCCTGCTGTCTGGGGGTGGGGGGCAGTACTGTACATAGGATCATGATGATAGCATCACCCAGAGATCTACTGGAGTGATATGCAAACTATAACAGCATTTCCTCAATATAACTTCTGACATGAAAGGATCAAAATATGCACCTTACTGACCACTTTATCCAGCAATGCAGGTATTTGTCTGCCTGCAGACATGATAGCTATATCCTAGCCATCATCTGGAGTTTAAATGGTTTCAATAAGGGCCTTGTACAAGTACATCCTTGTCAAAAGACTACTAGGCCCCAATTATTTTTGCTACCCTTAGTGTGCTGTCTAAATTTCATTCCTCCTATACTCCATAATAGGACAAAAAAAAAGTAGATATCCACATATCCAGAAGCAATCAATGATTATTCAAGTACAGCACAATGAATTTTCTCACTCCTAAATGTCATAATCCTGTAGAATCCTATAGTCTGTAGTATGATTGACTTCAAGGCTTTAAATTAAAATATACATACCAAATTTCAGTATTAGTACTGACCCAAATTTTTTTATCAGCCCATGTCCCCAAATAAAATGCCAATTGAATGATAGCTGATAATTACATTATAAGTCTGGTGTGCATATTTTGGTGCATCACATTACATTCGCAAAAAGTAAATTATCCCTGGTTGACTTTCTGATTTAAACAGCTGGGACTGTTTCGGAAGGCAAAGGCATTCCCATTTGCAGTCATGACTCAGGTAATCACAAACCGATACTTGACACTGCGCCAGTTACAGAAGCCTCGAGTGACAGGAAGCTGAAGTCTCTTTTGTTTGGATAAAGCTCTGTGGGATCCTAAACATTTGTGAAGCAGACAATCTTACTTTAATATCTCATTCAAATGCTGGCACAGCATTTCATGTTATACTTCTTTATGTTACACAGGGAAATTGCTTAGGTTTCTGCATGTTTTTTTCTTTCAAGAATTCCCCCCAGTCGGTTGTTTCTTTTTGGCACAGTTGCACTGCAATTCAGCAATTTAACAAGATCAAGCTGCCAGGTGGTATATCAGAGAAGCATGACACAGCAGGGTCTCATTTAAGATTTCTGGGCTATGTTGTTTTGGAAATAATATATACTTACTAAACTAACGAAGCAAATACCCAAACTTGATGCTATTACGTAGAATAAAGCATTTGTAATGGAGCTGCAAAATCCATAGTGATTATATTGATGGTAATACAGTGGGATGCAAAAGTTTGGGCAACCTTGTTAATAGTCATTATTTTCCTGTATAAATCGTTGGTTGTTACGATAAAAAATGTCAGCTAAATATATCATATAAGAGATACACACAGTGATATTTGAGAAGTGAAATGAAGTTTATTGGATTTACAGAAAGTGTGCAATAATTGTTCAAACAAAATCAGGCAGGTGCATAAATTTGGGCACCACAAAAAAGAAATGAAATCAATATTTAGTAGATCCGCCTTTTGCAGAAATTACAGCCTCTAAACGCTTCCTGTAGGTTCCAATGAGAGTCTGGATTGTGGTTGAAGGTATTTTGGACCATTCCTCTTTACAAAACATCTCTAGTTCATTCAGGTTTGATGGCTTCCGAGCATGGACAGCTCTCTTTAACTCACACCACAGATTTTCAATTATATTCAGGTCTGGGGACTGAGATGGCCATTCCAGAACGTTGTACTTGTTCCTCTGCATGAATGCCTTAGTGGATTTTGAGCAGTGTTTCGGGTCGTTGTCTTGTTGAAAGATCCAGCACCGGCGCAGCTTCAGCTTTGTCACTGATTCCTGGACATTGGTCTCCAGAATCTGCTGATACTGAGTGGAATCCATGCGTCCCTCAACTTTGACAAGATTCCCAGTCCCTGCAATGGCCACACAGCCCCACAGCATGATGGAACCACCACCATATTTTACTGTAGGTAGCAGGTGTTTTTCTTGGAATGCTGTGTTCTTTTTCCTCCATGCATAACACCCCTTGTTATGCCCAAATAACTCAATTTTAGTTTCATCAGTCCACAGCACCTTATTCCAAAATGAAGTTGGCTTGTCCAAATGTGCTTGAGCATACCTCAAGTGGCTCTGTTTGTGCTGTGGGCAGAGAAAAGGCTTCCTCTGCATCCCTCTTGCATACAGCATCTCCTTGTGTAAAGTGCGCTGAATGGTTGAACGATGCACAGTGACTCTATCTGCTGCAAGATGATGTTGTAGGTCTTTGGCGCTGGTCTGTGGGTTGACTCTGACTGTTCTCACCATTCATCGCTTCTGTCTATCCGAAATCTTTCTTGGTCTGCCACTTCGTGCCTTAACTTGAACTGAGCCTGTGGTCTTCCATTTCCTTAATATGTTCCTAACTGTGGAAACAGACAGCTTAAATCTCTGGGACAGCTTTCTGTATCCTTCCCCTAAACCATGATGGTGAACAATCTTTGTCTTCAGGTCATTTGAGAGTTGTTTTGTGACCCCCATGTTGCTACTCTTCAGAGAAAATTAAAGGAGGAGGGAAACTTACAATTGACCCCCTTAAATACTCTTTCTCATTATAGGATTCACCTGTGTACTGTATGTAGGTCAGGGGTCACTGAGCTTACCAAGCCAATTTGAGTTCTATTAATTAGTTCTAAAAGTTTGGAAATAAATAAAATGACAACGGTGCCCAAATTTATGCACCTGCCTGATTTTGCTTGAACAATTATTGCACACTTTCTGTAAATCCAATAAACTTCATTTCACTTCTCAAATATCATTGTGTGTGTCTCCTATATGATATATTTAACTGACATTTTTTATCGTAACAACCAACGATTTATACAGGAAAATAATGACTATTAACAAGGTTGCCCAAACTTTTGCATCCCACTGTAATTATTGATACACTAACATTCAAGTTAAGGTACCTTTCTCTGATACTCAATATTATACTGTGTTAGAGTTGCATGGTTGGCAAGATTTTGCTTTGGAAAAACACCCTGGATGAAGGATCCAAATAAAAACTCGAGTGTCCAGTGAGAGAAAGCCACACTGGCAGCACAGGGAGTTCTGAACATACCAGTGTTGCAGTGCAGGAGCTGCTAGGGCATTAAGTAAGTGTGTGTGTGTGTGCTGAATACCCTAGAAGGCCTGAGTGAAATGCAATGTTCCCCTGGACTCTAGGGAGGTAAGTATAAAAGCAGGTGCTAAGGAAAGAGAAGGAAGCAAGGAAGAAGTTGCATCGTCTCCAAACTGAACATATGGCTGACAAGGACAACTATCTGGATTTTCTAGGACCTTGCTGTCCCCTTAAAGGTAATGGTAAGGAGAAATGGAAAGAAGCTGTACTCTCACATTTATCTGCGATGGGCAGCATATAAATTGTTCCTTACTGGAAATGGGCAGTTCGGAGGCAGGAAGAGATACCTGGCTCTTTAAGATCAACAGAAGACATGTGGGTGTAGGGACATCAGGGGGAGGTAGAAAGCGTTTTAGTCCAGTGCCCTTGGAGCAAATGTAGAGATATTGCTGATTTTTGGGCTTGGCTGAAAATGACCATGGGATGGCACTTAAGGCTACTATTCTGGCAAGAAAGTATACAACCAGAAAGAAGGCAAGAAAGGCCACTCAAAAATAATGACAGAATGTGGGAAGCAGGCTTAACAGGAACATGCTCGTTTGCTATTGTATGTATCTTGGGATGGTGTTCAATATATAAAATCTGGCTTTAATTGACCTTGGTGACTTTCATACATACTCAAGTTGGCCTAGTGAGCTGTACAAGAAAGATATGGTATATCTGCCGTTTCATGACTCATGTTGCAAAAATGTTGAATTCCACCCTAAGTGCAAAGGCAGCATGAGACTGCAATTTTTAGTATAGCTATCTGACAGCACCAGTAATCTGAGTAAATTCCTACTTTGGTCACTGCCTGTTTGGTGTTTGCGAGTTCTGTCTATGGATTTCACTAGGTACTTCCAAAGCACCTCTTCTTGAAATACCGCCTCCAGCTCATATCACAAAAACTGCCCTCAAGAAAACTAATGTTAGTTGTGGAGAGCTGCAGTGGCAAGAGGTTTTATACATAAGGTGGTGCGGTTCACCTTTCTTTTCACAAGCATAAGAAAAACCACTCAATACAACCTATTCCCTCAATTAGTAATAGATTTTATCAATATTAAAGTAATATTTTATAGTTATTGCTTGCAGGACCTTTCAAAAAAACACATCATATTACATCTCTAAAATACTTCATTAAATGCCGAATCAATATAATAAGTTCAAGAAATAATACAGACTGCAAAATATATATATTACTACATGTAGCATTTTCCATTTCCTCTTCCAAATTAACCTAACTACTTGGGCTAGGGCCACCCTTGTTGTGACAGTGCTTAACTTGTGCATAATGGCTCTGCAATCACATTGAACAGTGATGCTAAGGACATTTGCCTAATCCATGGCAAGATCCTGCAGGATGTGATCTCAGTTCATGATGAGACATGATAAAACTGATCTCACTAACAGAAAACAACCCAAATGTTAATGTGGATATGCATACATAATGAAAAAATGAACATTTCCAAATGAGCACTCAATTCAAATTGTGTCAATTCTGGTTGTTTCTGCAGCATTTTAATTTTTGTCCTCAGAATATAATTTTCAAAGAAGGTATTGGCCCAGTGTGGCAGGACAGAATGTAAAAAACAATCATGCTCTCTCAAACCTGCACTGGCACTTGTCTAGGCAATCATCTTGGACTCCATGACAGGCTTTAATTTGACAGTACAACACTTGCTTTGCTCCCACAATCCAGATGTCAGTCAGTATACTCATTATACCACGCAAGGAGTGAGAAAACAGATTTTTATTCTTGAGACTTCAAAGCCACCTTAGAGCCCAAAGGCATTTTCCAAGTTTTTAGCTTCTTGCCCTTAAACTTCACATGCTGACTACATTCTAAATTGAATGCTTCTAGAATCTCTGCAAATCATTTACCTCTTACGCATGTTTCACATGAGACATAAAGAGCTGTAAAGTATGAAATTCGTGCAGTTTACACACAGCAGTGATTCAATGACAATAATTCACAAAGCTGAACTTATACAATCATTCTTGATTATTTCTTCAAAGTTTTTTTTCTCCTAATGCTTAAACTTTATAAACAGTAACACATTAGGTAGTGCTGCTGCCTCTTGGCTCTAGAGTACTGTGCTTGAATTTTGGCTCAACGGATCCACAATTTATATTTGTATAAGGTTGGAGCCTATTTTGGCAGAACCTAACCCTAAGTTGATCAAAAATTTACTTACATCTGTCCAGTAGTGTTGATCAGAGATATACAGTACGTCAAAGTGCTTTTTATAACGAATATGCTGTGTTTGCTGGTGACCTTGTTCCCTGAATATTTTCCTTGAAAATGTTTTTGGTATCTGGGGACACTAAAACGTCGAGATCCATCAAAAACTGGAGATCGAAATTTTTAACAAATCTAAAGCTTTCGCTCCTTCCCCATAGACAATAGGTTATGTTGGGGGAGGGCGCAAAGCAATAATAACTAAAGATTGGTTACTGTTTACTAGGCACTTCTGTCTTCTAGATGGAAGAAAAAAGTGTGAAGCATTTGCACTAACAAATTTGCACTCAGAGCGTGACTTCAAAAATGTCTGACATGGAATATCATTGCCCCAAAGACTGGAACGCCAGGAGTGCAATAATGTATATATATAATTGTTGCTAATTTCTGAAAAAAATATTTTATTTGTGGTTATTGTTCTGCCTGAGTCTTGTTGGTTAGGCATGGTGGTGCAGGGGTTAGCACTGCTGCTTGACAGCTAAGGTCACATTTTTGGTCACAATAATGGGTCCAGCATAGTTGGCAGATGCTTCTCTAGGCCTTGGGGACACTTAAAAGACCATTGCATCATTAAAATCAATGCAAAACTAGTTCAGTTTCTCCTTTGCCATTGATTTCAATGTGTTTCGCAAAATCTTGCAAAGTTTCTAAACATTTCAGTTGAATTTGTGTCAAAGAAGACAATCCTACACAGAACCAGGAAGAATGTGCAAACTCCAGAATTGACAGTGACATGAACCCGTTCTCCTGGGTCTGTTAAGCATCAACCCTAACCACTGCACCACCATATCTCAAGTATTGATTACTCCACCACATAAATAAATTCAACATTTGACTTTTCTTTAAAAATCTAAAACATGTTTAATTGGCCACTGCTCATCACTTCAGTTTTACATCTTTCTAATTCATTTTACTCAGATATTCTGCAATGAAATCACATAAATGTAAATGGCCTTTGCTTTCTGACTTATTATTCTGAAGACTTTTTTGCTGACTAGTTTTTGCTTAAGAAAGGAAAAAAGGGACCAAGTACTCAGACCCTTAACAAAGTAAAATATTGCAGAAAGAAAGAAAGAAATTTGAATGTTGCACATAATTACAACTCGGTTATTTTTATATCTAGCATTCATATACCATTCCGTTGCTTTAACCCATTTATTCCTGAATTATGGCTGCAGTGGCGATGGCTTCAGCGCTGGGCACACTAACGCACAGTCAGCTTCTTTAATTAAACTAGGAGTTCAGTTATCAGCGGAGATTAATGCCAAGAATAGTCGAAGTGACATAAGTGATAATCCGCAGTCATCATGTTTCTCCACGGGCCGTTTCCCATTGTCAGACAGTTTATTCCATCTCTCCAAGTTATTGCTTTTTTCCATATTTTTCCAATACCCACTGAAATCTTAATCGAAGAAAAAAATCTGCCTACAATGGTACAACCGTTTCCCTTCTCTTGCCATGTCGTAATCTCGTGCAGTTTTAATCTCTCTTCCGCCATGGGAGGCACCAATAAAGTTATTGAATATTCTCCTGAAGTTTGACCCGCACGTGTCCGCTTCTTTTCTGTAAGCGCGTAGAACATCGGGGCGGGTCGGTGTGTTTGAGTGCAGTACAACAAGCTGCATTAATTATTAAGTTTTGACATGGTTATTACTTTGGAAGTAAGGAAACTGTACAAATATCCATTTGAGCGCGTCGTAGAAATGCACTTAAATAAGGTAGGTGAGCTTGCTGCACGCTGAGTTTACGTTGCATGAGCTGTACGTGCGCGCTGCCACGACGACGCCAGTTTGCTTGCAGGCTTTAACGCTTAGCTTCCCTGCATTCCCTGGCCCTCTCTCCGGTTCAAATATTTCACTGAACGCCATCTACTCATTCTGGGAGTGTTCTACACTTTTCCGATGCATGGTGCTTTACTTTTTCCATGAAGCGTGTCAAGCGAGACTTAAATGTATCGATATGAACAGTAGACCCTTCTTGAAGCAGTTTATTTGTGCACGCAACTCGTGGTGTGTTTTTAACGCAGGCGGGTTAGGCTGCTAGTATTGTAATCGATGCACGCCTGCTCTTGATACTGCACTAGTTTCTCCAAACAATTTTAATGTTTATTGAGCTGTTTCCTTAGTTTGCAACATGCGCATTTTCTAAGATTTCAGTCTGCTGTGCTGTTTATGTTGCGTAGGTCTGCGGGTGTGATTAGCTGTTATCAGCTTTGTTTGTGGGCGGCTGCTGGAGTGGTTAGTGTTACTGCCGCATGGCTCTCAGTATCCGGGTACATCACTCCCATGAGAGTCCAGCTACACACAGGTCCCTGCACGGAGGGTCCAATTACAGATCACTTTCTCTTGTCCTGCTAGGTCTCCCCACGTAGTCCGAAATACGTGCATGTCGCCCATCGTGGCAGTGTGTATGTGAGTGAGCCTCAAGGTGTCTTGCCACCCTGTCTGCGATTACCGATACTGTATAGCCAGCTTATGCGAAAGTGGATTTAAGAAGGAATGTCGCTTTAAAAGATTTTTTTTTCATTTAATGTGTTGGTTTTCACATTGCTTTCCCTCTTGGTTTGGGTTGAGCCAGCTCTAAAACAGTCAGTCATCATTTTAGTAACTTTAGGTTTTTTTCTTGATATCTGTTCTCAATTTATAATATATAGCCATAACGCTATAACAATTTTTGAAAAAGTCACCATGTTTAACCAAAGTATACTTGTGAAGAAGTTGAAACGATATATTTACATCAAGTCATTAAATTTTCAAAGGTAGTCGCATTTAGTAGATGATACAGGTTGCCGCACCCACCACACGACAAAGCACCTCAGTATCCTTAATTAGGACCAGAGCACAGCGGGTGTCACATTACACGATAGACATATAAAATATGATAGACATATTTCTAACAATTTTGAAGACAGTCATTTATTCACTTTCTACATCCTCTTATTCCAGCGTTGTCTAGGACTAGCCCTTCTCCTGTACAGCACTGGGCACAAGGCAACCCTGAACAGGGTGCTATTTGACCAACAGCTAACCTTGGTAACAAAGGAAATTTAGACTTAATAATAATTGTACTATTCATTAGTTAGAATCTGAGAGTAAACTAGTGTATTTGAGGAAGCCCAATACATACACAAAGAGAACATGAAAATCTGACAGAGTTGGTGCACAGGCTGAATTTTAAAGTCTGTACCATGGACCTGTGAAACCCTGTATAAACCCATAACCATTGACTAAAGGGACATTTTCATACAGTTGTGAACCATTGTAAAATGGAATTTGCTAAAGCCGTTAAATGCAATTCAGCCACAAATACAAAATAATAATAATAATATAGCCTGATAAAATATGTTTTAAGTATGGGGTGTATTTCAGTTAAATATAAAACCAGTGATATCACAGCATGCAAAAACATGCAGATATTTTGTTACCTTTAAATAAAACTGAAGCATTCAGACTTGATGTTCAGCAATTGATTTAGTTTCTCATAATGAAAATTTTTGCTATAGCTTTATGGTGTGTCATTTTAGGATATCCTAAGTTTAGTGTTGAATATCATGACAGACAATAATATACAACATACAGTATGCATTTTTTATAAACAACAACAACAACAACATTTATTTATATAGCACATTTTCATACAAACAGTAGCTCAAAGTGCTTTACATATTAAAGAATAGAAAAATGAAAGACATAATTATAAAAAATAAATCAACATTAACATCGAATAAGAGTAAGGTTCAATGGCCAGGGGACAGAAAAACAAAAAACTCCAGGCGGCTGGAGAAAAAATAAAATCTGTAGGGATTCCAGACCATGAGACCGCCCAGTCCCCTCTGGGCATTCTACCTAACATAAATGAAACAGTCCTCTTTGGATTTAGGGTTCTCACGGAAGGGCTTGATGATGATGATGGTCACGTAGACTTCTTCCTTTTAATCCGTCCATCATTGTTGGAGCATCATGAAGCTTTGAGTAGGTGGAGGTGGCGCAGGCCACCACCACAAAGAAACCGGAAAAAGAAACAGAAAAGAGAGTAGGGGTCAGTACCGATTTTAGAGCCACCATGAATAGTTGTTATGATGAATTGAACATACAGAGTATCAGGATTAAGTTAAATTACGATTAAAATGAAGTTATAAAAGGCCATGTTAAAGTAATGTGTTTTCAGCAGTGTTTTAAAGTGCTCTACTGTATCAGCCTGGCGAATTCCTATTGGCAGGCTATTCCAGATTTTAGGTGCATAACAGCAGAAGGCCGCCTCACCACTTCTTTTAAGTTTTGTTCTTGGAATTCTAAGGAGACACTCATTTGAGGATCTGAGGTTACGATTTGGAATATAAGGTGTCAGACATTCCGATATATAAGATGGGAGAGATTATTCAAGGCTTTATAAACCATAAGCAGAATTTTAAAGTCAATTCTGAATGACACAGGTAACCAGTGTAGTGACATCAAAACTGGAGAAATGTGTTCGGATTTTCTTTTCCTAGTTAGGATTCTAGCAGCTGCATTCTGCACTAGTTGCAAGCGATTTATATCTTTTTGGGTAGTCCTGAGAGGAGTGCGTTACAGTAATCTAGTCGACTGAAAACAAGCGCGTGAACTAATTTCTCAGCATCTTTCAGTGATAAAAGAGGTCTAACTTTACTTATGTTTCTTAAGTGAAAAAATGCTGTCCTAATGATCTGATTAATATGTGATTTAAAATTCAGATTACAGTCAACAATCACCCCTAAGCTTTTTACCTCTGTCTTGACTTTTAATCCTAATGTATCCAGTTTATTTCTAATAGCTTCATTGTATCCATTATTGCTGATCACTAAAATTTCAGTTTTCTCTTTATTTAACTTGAGAAAATTACTATTCATCCATTCTGAGATACAAGTCAGACATTGTGTTAGTGAATCAATAGAATCAGGGTCATCAGGTGCTATTGATAAGTACAGCTGTGTGTCATCAGCATAGCTGTGGTAGCTCACGTTGTGCCCTGAGATAATCTGACCTAACGGAAGCATGTAGATTGAGAATAACAGCGGACCCAGGATAGAGCCTTGTGGAACACCATATTGGATATCATGTGTCTTCGAGTTGTAATTCCCACAACTAACAAAATATTTTCATTTTTCATTTTAAACAGTATTTTGTGATCAAACAGTTTTTTATTAAAATACAAGGGCCACCATTTTAGAGAAAAAAAACAAGCCAATTTAAAAACAAAATAAAAACCCAATCCAATTTAAAAACAAAATCAAAACCCAATCCACCATCCCTTAACACAACCCAACCTTGGCCAACAAAGAGAGCAAAGAACCCTCAGTGGAGAAGCAAGAGAAGAAACAGCATGTCAAAGACACCTTTAAGAAGAACAAAATCTGGGGCTTCAGCCTGGACCATGAGGCATTCATACACTAACCAGCTGTACCATATCAGGCTATTTATCAAAGTAAGGCTGGACAAGGGCCAAGGCACATCTCCACCTTAAACCATATGTCTAGAATATAAGCGATTAGAGGGCCTATCTTTGAAGATCGAGCCCTGTGCTCAACACCAGAGAAGGGGAAGGTGAGAATACAACTTAGAGATATCCTATTTGACTGTAGCAGTAGCCATGACGGAAAGTCAGCAATGGGATTATCAGTTGCACCCAGTCTGGCAGTGTAAAAACCCAGTGGTTTAGTTCAAGATCTGGCAAGGAAAGTCCTCCATCGCATTTGCAAAGAATCAAAGTGGAGTGTTTAATAGCAGGCCTTATTTCATTCCACAGGATGGTAAACAAAAGTGACCTTACATTGGATCAGTAGTTAATTGGTTCATGTGGTGAATTGTGTATTTTTTATTTTATTCTAAAAATTCAAAAGATTATTTTAAATGTAAATTTACAATTGACACACTTTAATTCTACAGATAATTAGGAATAAATATATTTGATTAAAAGTCTCCCAAGTTAAATGCTTAATTTTCTCCATTAGCTGAAAACTTTCAAATGTATGTTGAAGCGTGGTGGGAAGACTAAATTAAATGTAAAACAGCATTTTCAAACATTTGTGACTGTATTTTTCCAGGTGAGTTGCTGGGTAACAGACAGATTATGTGTAAGAATGAATACAATAAAGTAAGCAACTGTGATTTCCTTCTGTAAGAACCTTCTGTAAGAAACAAAACAGTTTCAGACTTGCTTAAACCCATTCAGGGTTACATCAAAGTATATGTTCTCAAATTAGACAATTTGATTGGTCAGTCCACCCATGCAGACTCAGAAAATATTAAAAACTCCAAAATGGCAGAGATAGGTGCAGGATTCAAATTTAGAATTCCAGTTCAAACCATTTCACTGTCTTCACTATCAGGCCGCTTGGGTGATAAGAAAATTACATGTTTTGACCAATGAATAATGATACAATTTAATATTTTGTAATTCAAAAGATTTTATTTTGTCATCAGATACTGTATTTAGCAGATAATTCAAATAATGACCTATATCCCATCTTTGTATAGAATAGCTTTTTTCCAGACATATATAAAAAGTCAGAACAATCTTTATAAATTATATTATTTTGTAGAGTTTTTCTTGCAGGCTCAGGTTTTGCAGTACAGCTAAATCCAGTGCTGTATACAGTATATTTTGTATATCAGGTATGTGCAGACAGAAAAAATTAATTAAGCTTTAACATTTCTAGAAACATAATGTAGTTTGGTAAAAATGTTGCAGATTTTGTATTTTATACACATTGCATAGCAATTCTTATCTCTTTCTATATTTACCTGCAAGTTTAAAGCTTTTACCTTGTTTCCTTTCCTATACCTTACATAGCTGTATATTTTAGAAAATTGCAGGTGACACCCATATTAGTAGCTAGCAAATACTGAAAAGGCAGCAACACAGTATGATAAAATTTTCTTGGCATCCCTTAGGAAACAATATTCAGTGTATATAGTGTGTTATATATAGGTGGAAAGAATATTCATTTTGAATAAAGGTAAATTATGCTGGTTTTCAAGAAGCAAACTCCGAAATGTTTTAACAGTTTTATATTGACAAAAATTTCTTATCCTTTACGTGATGATGATGAGAAGAAATTAAAAAGGCTAATAAGGTGTTAAATGTAAATCATGTGATCACTTTCTTCAATACACTGTAATACAATAGACTCAATGTATCACTGAATGCTGTGCAGAGAAAAGCAAAAATGTACCTCAACGAATTAATGACTATCCCATTTGTGTGATCAGAGGATCCATGGGGGCATAATATAGTTATTCAAAATGTATTAAAGGTATTAGTACACTAGATCCAACAGGATTCATTCTGTTTAACAGTGACATGATTGAAAACACATTGTTTACTTCACAATAAGTGTGGCATAATAACAAGACAGTAATACTGATGCACTTTGGCATTAGGGTATTGTCAACATTAAATGCGGAATGGTCTTCTTTTTAATTTTCTAATCTGTGATGTATATATAAACATGGAAATGTGGGAATCAATTTGGAGATAGTGGGAGCCACTAAATTCTACACAGCAAGGAGTGTAGCGATCAAATACAGGAGCAGCTTTAATCTGGTAGCAGGAGGAAGCCCCTTTGTGTTTACTAAGTGCTATGTCATTGCACTGTATATTATATTGTAGGTTCAATCAACACCAATTTAAGAAAAATCTTTAGAAATTTAATTTGTGAAAGCGCTGTTATAATGAAAGGAAAGCTGAAAAATCATTTAAGTTTTAGGCTGGCGTCAAGTATTAAAAAGCAGGTAATAATTTTAAAGACTTCCATAAAAATAGAAATGTCTTAGTCCTTTTTTTTAAGTATCTTATTACAAGCAGGGGCGCTGTTATACATGTCAGGGCCCCTCCTCAGCCTCACAATGAATTAACCATTTAGTAACATTTTTAATAACGGAACATTATCAACGTGTATTTTATAACATTTCAATCCTATTGCAAAACATTAGAAGCGTGTTTTTTGCTTTTTTTTTAAACATTTCTAGCCAAGTGCAAAAGGTTATCAGCTCATGTTTTGTAATGCTACAGAAAACAAAATATCCTTTTAACATTATTTTAAACAAACACAGTAAATAATAGGTTCTGTCTTATTGCACTCATTTTTTTACAGAATCTATCTCTTGAGTTTTCACAGGTACAAAGTCATTATTGACATCTGAAAAGTTCACTTAATGCAGAAACGCCAAACTGGACAAGATTGGAAAATTGTTTCATTTCTCTTCTATGTTGTTGTGCATAAGTAAGTGGCTTTCTCATTGATTTAAAATGACTGCTAGGTGAGCCACTGTAGAATAAACGAAATCTGGCTGAGATGGGAGTTCTGCAGCAGGTAACGACAACAACAACATTTATTTATATAGAATATTTTCATACATATAATGTAGCTCAAAGTGCTTTACATGATGAAGAAAAGAGAAATAAAAGACAAAGTAATAATTAGAATAAGACAACACTAATTAACATAGAATAAGAGTAAGGTCCGATGTCCTGGGAGGACAGAAAAAAACACAAAAAAAAAATAAAATCTGCAGGGGTTCCAGGCCATGGGACCGCCCAGTCCCCTCTGGGTATTCTACCTAACATAAATGAAACAGTCCTCTTTGTATTTAGGGTTCTCTTGGAAGGACTTGATGATGATGGTTATGTAGACTTCTGGCTTTTAATCCATCAATTCAGGACATCACTGTGCTTTGATTAGGTGGTGATGGCGCAGATCGCCACCACAGAAAAACGGATTTTAGAGCCGCCATGAATAATTATTATAATGAATTGAATACACAGAGTATCAGGATTAGATGAAGGTGAAGTTACCAGAAAGCCATGTTAAAGTAATATGTTTTCAGCAGTTTTTTAAAGTGCTCCAGTGTATTAGCCTGGCGAATTCCTATTGGCAGGCTATTCCAGATTTTAGGTGCATAACAGCAGAAGGCTGCCTCACCACTTCTTTTAATTTTTGCTCTTGGAATTCTAAGCAGACACTCATTTGAGGATCTAAGGTTACGATCTGGAATATAAGGTGTCAGACATTCCGATATATACTGTAAAAAGGAGCGAGATTATTTAAGGCTTTGTAAACCGTAAGCAGTATTTTAAAGTCAATTCTGAATGACACAGGTAACCAGTGTAGTGACATCAAAACTGTGCTCGGATTTTCTTCTCCTAGTTAGGATTCTAGCAGTTGCATTCTGTACTAGTTGCAAACGAGACACTTAAAATAGGGAGCTGATTTTTATAATGGCCCACTCAGTTCAAGTCATTGTGCATTTCTGCCTTCCGTTGTCCTACACAGATGTCGCTGCCACTCTTGCTTATATTGGTTTTGATGGGACCATTACAAAAGCAGTGAATTTCTACACAGACAGTCCTGGGCTTGGGGCAAGTTTTCCCATTTTCCTCCCTGTCAATACCTCTAATTATATATATTACTAGCAGAATACCCGCGCTTTGCAGCGGAGAAGTAGTGTGTTAAAGAAGTAATGAAAAAGAAAAGGAAACATTTTGAAAATAACGTAACATGATTGTCAATGTAATTGTTTTGTCACTGTTGTGAGTGATGAGTGTTGTTGTCATATATATATATATATACATATATATATATATATATTACATATATATATTTATTTATTTACACACACACATAAACATATATATATATATACATATCTATACATATACACATATATACATAGACATATATATATCTACATATATACACATACATATACATACACACGTACATACATACACACACATATATACACACAAATACATATATATCTACATATATACACACACAGCTATTTCGTATCAGTGCAATACGCTGCTTGTTAAAATGGATAACTCCCGCTCTTACGTGCAAGTCTGCGTGGATATTATGAACTATCGTATTTGTTCAAGTTCTTTTTAAATTTTAAATAGAAGGAATTTTTATTTAGTCAACAGAAATATCTTTGGTAGGAATGGTAAAAACAGACAGGAATATTATTCCTGAATAAATCAACTCAAAACTTAAACAACTTATAATATTTTGCTCTCCATAAAATATATCCTGTCTAAATTATACAAGTTAGAAATAAAGTAAACGTTAAAAGAACAAACATTCAAATTTCTTTACTCTTATGTAATTTAATATAAAAAATAAACTTAGATTTTAAATATCCCAAAAGATTTTGCTCTCCATAAAATATATCCTGTCAAAATTATACAAATTCAAATATGAACATGCTGCATAACAAAACCTGGAAATATAAATAAAATGTGTTCCTTTCAGCAATAACAAATCAAATCATTCAGTTGTCTTTAATCATATGTCATTTTAGAGCTGGACGCCTGGCATCTTTTTTTGGCAACAAGTTCGTTTCTGTTTGGTGTGAGGTTCTGTGTTGTGGAGATTCTCAGGATGGATTGCAGGTGCTCATCAGTGAGGCGACTCCTGTGTGCTGTTTTGTTAGTCTTTATCACTGAGAAGAGCTTCTCACACAGATATGTGCTACCAAACATGCACAAGGTTCGAGCCGCATGTAGACGGATTTTTTTGTTCTTCAAAGTCACCAAAGCGCCGTGCAAACTCAGTGCGCAGTGCGCTCAGTTTATCAGCAAAGTGCGTATTTGGGAACACCGTAGTGACGACTTGGTTTAACATTACTTGGCAACAGGGTTGCACTGGTGCATTTGTGTCTCCCATAAAAGCAGCCTCAATTGAAATCACTTTGTGATTGTGCACGGGTAAAAACGTCCGCTGAAGTGTCAGATTCTTATTTAATTCTTCTGCTTTCTGTATCTTCTGCATTGCATTCAGGTTACCCTGTATTTTGTCTCATAGTGCCGTCTTAGATTAAATTCTGTAATTACAGCCACATTAGCTCCACAAATGAGACACACGGGTTCAGTAAACATATACTCAGCCTCCCATCGGTTTTTAAAGGCTCTATTTTCAGAATCAACTTTTCTCTTCAGCATCGTGTGAGCTAGCCGCAATAACTTGCAGCATCAAAAGCTAGACTTGATTAACGTGGTAAGTGTTTGGCAAGGCAGCTGAAGCGTTGCATTGCATTATGGGATCTGTAGTTTATTGTGTTACCAGCGCTTCATATACCCGGGCCATTAATAACAATAATACAGTATATAAAATGATCTCGCGGGCGGATATAATTACGCCGGGCGGATGTGGCCCGCGCCCTTGAGTTTGACACATATGGACTAAATAGAACTTAAAAGATATATTTTTCAAATGTGATCGCGCAATTCAGATAGAGTTGACGCACACTACAGCCTGCATGCCTCAATAAGTCATCCTCCCTCGCTCTTACTTTTTTACCGTTCATCTAATGAATACACTGAGTATGGCTTTACCAAAACAATCATTGATGGCGAATAAAGTATCCATTATTCGAGTATGTAGTTCGGGATATATATATACATATATATATACCCGTATCAGCGGAGAAGTAGTGTGTTAAAAAAGCTAGAAAAAGAAAAGGGAACATTTTAAAAATAGCGTAACATGACTGTCAATATACAGTATTTGTTTTGTGAGTGTTACTGAGTGTTGCTGTCATCAAGGATTTGATTATCATTATTTCTTTCAATCAGGCTTCGTATTTGTAGGATGTGTTGTGTACAAGTTACATTCCGTGTTTGTCAATCGATGTAAAGATGACAGGTTTCTTTCATCGATTCGTTTCTTACTGCATCAATAAACAGCTCGTCTTCTTCTTTATCTGAGACCTGACACACTGCATGCACGGGTTTTTTTTACACTGTCTTCCTTTAGCGGGACATTAACTTTTTCCACCGTGTGCTTTGTTTCCGCAGTAGCTGGATTTATGAATATGCTTGTATCAGACGCTTCATATTTTTTGCTGCCTTTTCAATTGTGTAACTTGGTTTTTGTTCAGCTCTTTGGAACTGTTGCTTTTATCTGTGCACTGCGTCAGTTCACGTGAGCCGCTTCGGTGTACATGCATCGAAGTTTCCCAGCTGTGCTGGTGCCATCTCGTGCTATGTCCATGGCTGTATTTAATGTTACCTTAGTCCTGGCACTTAAAACTTTCTCTCGCAGTTTTGCTGAGTTTGTGTCAAACACCACCCTGACCATCTCATCTTCCTCTCCATAAGCACAGTCCTTCACCCGTGAATATTTAGTGGGAGTTTGCTATTGGATTGCCGCTGACGGACGGCCTTATATGGGCAGGCACTAAATTACAATCGCCAGCGGCAGCCTGTCTATGAACTTAATTTAAAGTGTAGGTTTACATCGTGCTTTGTTTCCGAAGTAGCAGAAATCATGAATATGGTTGTATATGTCACTCGCTCGCTTCTTATTGTTTCGCTGCCTTCTCAATTATATAATGCATGTCTTCCTGGTTTTCTATGTACTGCGTGATTACGTGAAGGCGTGATGATGTCACACGAAACTCCGCCCCCACGGCGTTCAAGATCATCTCCATTACAGTAAATGGAGAAAAACAGCTTCCAGTTATGACCATTATGCGTAGAATTTCGATATAAAACCTGCCCAACTTTTGTAAGGAAGCTGTAAGGAATGAACCTGCCAAATTTCAGCCTTCTACCTACGGGAAGTTGGAGAATTAGTGATGAGTCAGTGAGTGAGTGAGTGAGTGAGGGCTTTGCCTTTTATTAGTATAGATAATCGTTTATTTTTTTGCGTTCCAGACCCCCCCGCGATAGGTGAAAATCCACGAAGTAGAAACCATATGTTTGTATAGTTATTTTTATATATTTTAAGCCCTTATAAACTCTCCCACACTGTTAACATTATTAGAGCCCTCTACACATGAAATAACACCCTTTAGTCAAAAGTTTAAACTGTGCTCCATGACAAGATAGAGATGACAGTTCTTTCTCACAATTGAAAGAATGCAAACATATCTTCTCTTCAAAGGAGCACCGTCAGGAGCAGAGAATGTCAAAGAGAGAGCTAAGCTAAGAAAAGAAAACAATCAAAAATCAATACGTGCTTTTAAGTATGCCGGCACCGCAATAAAGTGGCATTTTGTAGAGGAGCGTCCGTATCCTCTAGGCAAACAGCCTCTGTGCAAACAGCCACTCTGCACACACCCCCTTCGTCAGGCGCAGAAAATGTCAGAGAGGGTGAGAAAGAGAGAAATGCAAACAATCAAGCACCGTGCGGGAAACATATCATTGAGGAGTTTTAGTTAATATGTAATACATGCTCTGCATGGGTAGCTTCTAAGCCATCCGCCAATAGCGTCCCTTGTATGAGATCAACTGGGCAAACAAACTGAGGAAGCATGTACCATAAATTAAAAGACCCATTGTCCGCAGAAATCCGTGAACCAGCGAAAAATCCGTGATATATATTTAGATATGCTTACATTTCAAATCGGCAATAGAGTGAAGCCTGAAAAGTCGAGCGATATAGCGAGGGATTACTGTATTCGATCATTTTCTTTAATAAATAAATGATCAAGTAGAATTTCTCTTTATGTATTTTTAGTACTTGAGTGAAAATCTGATCATGTTTTAGGTCATATTTATGCAGAAATATAGAAAATTCTAAAGGGTTCACAAACTTTCAAGCACAACTGTATGTTCAAAGTGATATTATTGTCTTGTGTTTACATTCTAGTTGTATAATCATTCTTTCTGTATTGTTTGAATGGTTATGATTCTAAGCAAATACTTAATGGGTTATAGAAAGCAGAACTGCATATAGCATGGCTAGAATTTAACTGAATAATATTTTGAAGACTGATGGACTAGTAAGATGAAAGATTTACCAGTACTGGCAAATCTATAGAAGTCCCTTCCATTAAACACATTAGAAAAGATAAGCAAAATTTTATTTTTCTGCTGAGCTTAGAAGTAGTTCTATAATAAAGTCAGGATCAAAAGTATTTCTTGTAGTGAATCTACATCTTCAAAGTTGATACCACAACGCATGTACATGTTAAAAAGTTTTAATGTTAAATGTTTCCTAATAATTCCTGTTTTATTAACTCACTAGCTGAGTGACCGCTTTCCAGGAAATATTCTAAGTCAGTGGGTTCCAGTTATAGTGCAATTGGTTAATCAGCTATATCAGAAGTATTATGTAACTAAGTACTTTTCTGTATACAATATTTGTATTTTATTTGTTTTATACCAGGGGTTTATAATATTAGTTAACTTGAGCTCTTTACTATTAAACATACTATATACAGTCATTTGTGGTGCTGGTATGAAAGAAATTGTAGCAGAACTCCATATTACAGGACATCACCAGTAGTGGTAGTTGATAATGTTACAAAGGTGATTTAGAGTTGATTCATTCAAAGGTTAGAATTGCTAAAAACCTTGAGACTCTATTAGCATCAAAGGCTAAAATTAGTACTGCCTCCACAATCAGTGATTAATAAATATCTGTATAATCGTACTATTAGCCTCACACTACCCTTACTTGCTTTATTGTAGTGTCCTACGTTTCAGTTAAATTTGTTGGTTTGAGCAAAAAATAAAATATAAGCATCTACAATTTAAAATTCAGGATATTACAAATATATACTGTATATATAAAAAAACAGAAGTTACTAATCAGATTTACTTACTTAAATGCACCACCCTGCTGTTTTCTTATCATATTCTGAAAAACAGCATCTCCATCAGCTATATAAAAAAATATTGGTTCATTCTATTCAGTTGTAGCTTGGCTCCATTGGTTAATCTGCTCTTTTTTTTTAAATTATTGCTTTTTTTTTTTTAAACCTCAAAAAGTACTTAATGCTGATCATTGATTTGTAGTGAAAGCTTAATGGTAATATGCAGGTGGACAACAGTGTTGGCCTTTTCAAAAATGTAAAGCTATGCACTGATAAAAAATTTTGTGCTATCAGTTTACACACCCTTGGCCCACCAAAATAATTGACAGCACTGCACAACATTTTTCCCTGTTTCTAACTGCACTCATTTCACCCCTTTCCCTCCCCTTTCTTTTCTAATGCTGTGTATGTGCATCATCAAAAAACTTAAAAAAGTAAAACTGGGTCCTATGCCACAAAGACTTAGAAACACTGCTCTTAAGATAAAAACTGTAATCCATCGAGACAATGAAATTCTTATCCCAAAGTGATTTTGAAAAAAACATGCAGCGTTGACTACCATTGATGACATGCCACTTTTATCGAGGCTTTTAATTAAACTTTGTGAGCGCTGATGAAATCATCTGGCAGCAGCTTACTGGCTGATAAGAATTGTAGTCCTCGCTTTGACATTTGCTCAGGGTTGCAGATAAGATGAAGTGGGGATGAGAGATATATAATAAATACCTTTCTTACTGGATCAGTAGCGCGAAATTGACCATGCTTATTGCCATAGTTCCTGGCAAGCACTTGCTATCCAAGGATTCTTCGAGCTTTGCTGAACTTTCCTCCTTTTACTTCACTTTTGCAACCATCACACTCCATTTCTCCATGCAAACACTGTCAACACTGGAGTGAAATGGGAGAAAGCAGTGTGTTAGAATGTTCCACTTAACTGGGGCATTTTAACAAAAAATATCAACAAAGAAAAAAAGTGTATGCTAACTTTATTTTTTCTTCAGTGTCACATTTCAGTCAAATCGGTGAAAGCATTTTTGAGATTTTGGGATATTTAGCTTTTTTATTTTGGAGTTTTTTTTACCCCTAAATATTGATATATCAAAATGTCCTGTCTTAGTGGATGCATATATATATATATACAGTATATATGCATATATGCACACATACACACATGTTTTCACAAACACAATTTTAATTTCCCCTTGGGGACATATAAAGTATATCTATGTATCTAGTCTAGTCTGTCAGTTGTATATATAGTTCTAATTCAGACAAGTCAAAATTATGTTTTAGATGTAATGAATTTTAATGTGGTGGGCTGGCGCCCTGCCTGGGGTTTGTTTCCTGTCTTGGGCCCTGTGTTGGCTGGAATTGACCCCTGTAGATCCCTGTGACCCTGTAGTTAGGATATAGCGGGTTCGATAATAAATAGATGGATAGATGAATTTCATTTTAGATCAAAGTTAAATGTGATTATTCTAAGGAAGGTTTTAAATGACTTGCCATACATTGTTCTTGCCCTGGCGTCATATTTGTAGTGTGGTCCTCCGACATTCCCCTTCGGTCAATCCAATAAAATGGGTCCATCGGTCGCTTTACTGTTCATAAATAGTTCCTGCTTTTTTGAGACACACATGCATCACGGTTTTAACACTTCCCTTTACGCAGTTACTTTTCACGTGCTTTGTGCGCAGTACTGCGATTATGGAAATGCTTGATGAGACGCAATTGCGTCCTTTCAATTGTGTAACTTGGTTTGTTCAGCTTGAACTTGCTTTTATCTGGAGGCCGCGGCCAGGTTTGGAAGCCAGCGAGCACCAAGTTTCCCAGCTGGCGTCCATTCTCTATGGTCCATGGCTGTTCAATGGCGTAGTCCTGGGCACTGTTGAGGCGGCCACCGAGGTTGCTGGTTTGTCAATCCCCTTGGCCCTACCTAAGCCGCTCAAGCTTATGAGCCTCCCGTGAGTGGGGGTTTGCTATTATTGCGACCCGGCCTATATGGCGGCACTAATTACACCCCACGGCGTTCAAGCTCATCTCCATTACAGTAAATGGAGAAAACAGCTTCCAGTTATGACCATTACGCGTAGAATTTCGATATAAAACCTGCCCAACTTTTGTAAGGAAGCTGTAAGGAATGAACCTGCCAAATTTCAGCCTTCCACCTACACGGGAAGTTGGAGAATTAGTGATGAGTCAGTGAGTGAGTGAGTGAGTGAGGGCTTTGCCTTTTATTAGTATAGATAATCGCTTATTTTTTGCTCCAGACCCCCATAGGTGAAAATCCACGAAGTAGAAACCATATGTTTGTATAGTTATTTTTATATATTTTAAGCCCTTATAAACTCTCCCACACTGTTAACATTATTAGAGCCCTCTACACATGAAATAACACCCTTTAGTCAAAAGTTTAAACTGTGCTCCATGACAAGATAGAGATGACAGTTCTTTCTCACAATTGAAAGAATGCAAACATATCTTCTCTTCAAAGGAGCACCGTCAGGAGCAGAGAATGTCAAAGAGAGAGAGCGCTCGCTAAGAAAAGAAAACAATCAAAAAATCAATACGTGCTTTTAAGTATGCCGAAGCACCGCAATAAAGTGGCATTTTGTAGAGGAGCGTCCGTATCCTCTAGGCAAACAGCCTCTGTGCAAACAGCCACTCTGCACACACCCCCTTCGTCAGGCGCAGAAAATGTCAGAGAGGGTGAGAAAGAGAGAAATGCAAACAATCAAGCACCGTGCGGGAAACATATCATTGAGGAGTTTTAGTTAATATGTAATACATGCTCTGCATGGGTAGCTTCTAAGCCATCCGCCAATAGCGTCCCTTGTATGAGATCAACTGGGCAAACAAACTGAGGAAGCATGTACCATAAATTAAAAGACCCATTGTCCGCAGAAATCCGTGAACCAGCGAAAAATCCGTGATATATATTTAGATATGCTTACATTTCAAATCGGCAATAGAGTGAAGCCGCGAAAGTCGAAGCGCGATATAGCGAGGGATTACTGTATTCGATCATTTTCTTTAATAAATAAATGATCAAGTAGAATTTCTCTTTATGTATTTTTAGTACTTGAGTGAAAATCTGATCATGTTTTAGGTCATATTTATGCAGAAATATAGAAAATTCTAAAGGGTTCACAAACTTTCAAGCACAACTGTATGTTCAAAGTGATATTATTGTCTTGTGTTTACATTCTAGTTGTATAATCATTCTTTCTGTATTGTTTGAATGGTTATGATTCTAAGCAAATACTTAATGGGTTATAGAAAGCAGAACTGCATATAGCATGGCTAGAATTTAACTGAATAATATTTTGAAGACTGATGGACTAGTAAGATGAAAGATTTACCAGTACTGGCAAATCTATAGAAGTCCCTTCCATTAAACACATTAGAAAAGATAAGCAAAATTTTATTTTTCTGCTGAGCTTAGAAGTAGTTCTATAATAAAGTCAGGATCAAAAGTATTTCTTGTAGTGAATCTACATCTTCAAAGTTGATACCACAACGCATGTACATGTTAAAAAGTTTTAATGTTAAATGTTTCCTAATAATTCCTGTTTTATTAACTCACTAGCTGAGTGACCCGGCTTCGCCCAGGAAATATTCTAAGTCAGTGGGTTCCAGTTATAGTGCAATTGGTTAATCAGCTATATCAGAAGTATTATGTAACTAAGTACTTTTCTGTATACAATATTTGTATTTTATTTGTTTTATACCAGGGGTTTATAATATTAGTTAACTTGAGCTCTTTACTATTAAACATACTATATACAGTCATTTGTGGTGCTGGTATGAAAGAAATTGTAGCAGAACTCCATATTACAGGACATCACCAGTAGTGGTAGTTGATAATGTTACAAAGGTGATTTAGAGTTGATTCATTCAAAGGTTAGAATTGCTAAAAACCTTGAGACTCTATTAGCATCAAAGGCTAAAATTAGTACTGCCTCCACAATCAGTGATTAATAAATATCTGTATAATCGTACTATTAGCCTCACACTACCTTACTTGCTTTATTGTAGTGTCCTACGTTTCAGTTAAATTTGTTGGTTTGAGCAAAAAATAAAATATAAGCATCTACAATTTAAAATTCAGGATATTACAAATATATACTGTATATAAAAAAACAGAAGTTACTAATCAGATTTACTTACTTAAATGCACCACCCTGCTGTTTTCTTATCATATTCTGAAAAACAGCATCTCCATCAGCTATATAAAAAAATATTGGTTCATTCTATTCAGTTGTAGCTTGGCTCCATTGGTTAATCTGCTCTTTTTTTTTAAATTATTGCTTTTTTTTTTTTAAACCTCAAAAAGTACTTAATGCTGATCATTGATTTGTAGTGAAAGCTTAATGGTAATATGCAGGTGGACAACAGTGTTGGCCTTTTCAAAAATGTAAAGCTATGCACTGATAAAAAATTTTGTGCTATCAGTTTACACACCCTTGGCCCACCAAAATAATTGACAGCACTGCACAACATTTTTCCCTGTTTCTAACTGCACTCATTTCACCCCTTTCCCTCCCCTTTCTTTTCTAATGCTGTGTATGTGCATCATCAAAAAACTTAAAAAAGTAAAACTGGGTCCTATGCCACAAAGACTTAGAAACACTGCTCTTAAGATAAAAACTGTAATCCATCGAGACAATGAAATTCTTATCCCAAAGTGATTTTGAAAAAACATGCAGCGTTGACTACCATTGATGACATGCCACTTTTATCGAGGCTTTTAATTAAACTTTGTGAGCTGATGAAATCATCTGGCAGCAGCTTACTGGCTGATAAGAATTGTAGTCCTCGCTTTGACATTTGCTCAGGGTTGCAGATAAGATGAAGTGGGGATGAGAGATATATAATAAATACCTTTCTTACTGGATCAGTAGCGCGAAATTGACCATGCTTATTGCCATAGTTCCTGGCAAGCACTTGCTATCAAGGATTCTTCGAGCTTTGCTGAACTTTCCTCCTTTTACTTCACTTTTGCAACCATCACACTCCATTTCTCCATGCAAACACTGTCAACACTGGAGTGAAATGGGAGAAAGCAGTGTGTTAGAATGTTCCACTTAACTGGGGCATTTTAACAAAAAATATCAACAAAGAAAAAAGTGTATGCTAACTTTATTTTTTCTTCAGTGTCACATTTCAGTCAAATCGGTGAAAGCATTTTTGAGATTTTGGGATATTTAGCTTTTTTATTTTGGAGTTTTTTTTACCCCTAAATATTGATATATCAAAATGTCCTGTCTTAGTGGATGCATATATATATATATACAGTATATATGCATATATGCACACATACACACATGTTTTCACAAACACAATTTTAATTTCCCCTTGGGGACATATAAAGTATATCTATGTATCTAGTCTAGTCTGTCAGTTGTATATATAGTTCTAATTCAGACAAGTCAAAATTATGTTTTAGATGTAATGAATTTTAATGTGGTGGGCTGGCCCTGCCTGGGGTTTGTTTCCTGTCTTGGGCTGGGGCAAGATGGGCGCTGGCTACGGCCAGAGAGCCCGGCGGGCGGAAGGTGTCGGCGGGTGGCCTGTGAAGGCCTGGTCAGCGAATGCCCAGTTCCCTCGCCCAGCAGGTCGGGGCACGCCTATCAAACATGTCGGGCCTCCTCGGCGTCCTGGAGCGTCAGTTGGCGGTCCTCCGACTTGGGGGTCAGAAAAGCCTGCTCGCGGGAACCCGGCAGGGGCGGGCGGCCACCCGAGCCCCTCGGCCAGCGCTGCAGAAGCGCCAGCCAGAGCCAAAGAGAGGCGGGTCCGCCGCGCTGTTTCAAGTGTGGCGAGACCGGCCACCTGCTGCCAAACTGCCCCATCACACGCCCGGAGCCTATGGACTGCAGCTGGATTGATAAAAATTCAGCGTACCTTCCGGCGGGAGATATGCGAGTTGGCATGCTCACCTCCTAAGCCCACCTCGGGGCGAAAAACACTGGAAGGATTAAGCCTGTGTTGGCTGGAATTGACCCCTGTAGATCCCTGTGACCCTGTAGTTAGGATATAGCGGGTTCGATAATAAATAGATGGATAGATGAATTTCATTTTAGATCAAAGTTAAATGTGATTATTCTAAGGAAGGTTTTAAATGACTTGCCATACATTGTTCTCTTATGACTAATGCTAGTGATTACCTGACCCAGTCCTGTAGGTTCCTTGTGCCTTCAGGTTTTTGTTCCAACCAGCTTCACAATCCGTAAGTCATTTTATCTCTAACTGATTTCATTGCTTAATTAGCTGATCTAACTGATCTTTTTTTCTTTTCTAATTCTTCTTTATTTTTAAGAGAGCAGTAGTACTGTATAAGATTTACATTGATAAAAAAAAGAAAAATATTTGTATTTTTGCAGTAGTTTTAAGTTCATAAGTGTCCTTTGTCATTTTTCTATTAATTCACCATTTATTGTAGTTTGCTTTCTTAATTTTGTCCTAATAAAGACATTTAACAACGAACAAATTAGACATCAGGTCAAATGACACAGCAGTAATAGACTAGCTGTTTCAGTGTTAAACCCACTAGCCTGATCATTACATAGTAATGACTTAAATGACCTGAAAGCATGGAAAAACAATGAAAATCATAATGATGATGATGAAAATTAAAATCCATGGTCAAAAATGTTAAATTATTATTATGTAATACACATAAATGCATGCCAAGAAAATGACTAAATAGAGATAAGAACTTAAAGCGTTGCCAAAAATATGAATATTTTAAAATTTCTTAGGAAGAAAAAAAATTTACTATTTTTTTCTAAATTTAGAATAAGAGAAGAAAAAAGACCAGCTAATTAAACTAATGAGCCCATTTAGAAATAAAATGACTTACTAATTGTTAAACTGATTTGAGCAAAAACCTACAGCCACAGGGGTCCTCCAGGACTAAGACTTGAAACGAAAGCAGAAATAGCTAAGGTACAAGCAGCAATAGAACAATGGTTGAAATTAATCACATTAAAAAAAGTGTGAGTGGGTGAACTGGGGAAAAATATTGAATAACAGCAACAATGTAAACATTGTTCAACTACCTGTTTCTTAATTCTTTGTACCTCCCTTTTTAATGCTGTGGCTTCAATGTGAAATATCTCTAAGAAACTCTCAAAACTAGTTTACAGTTGTAATAGTTTCTAGTTGTAATTGAAGCATTTTCACAAAATACAAGAACAGTAAAAGACTTAGAAGCTAACCTGTAGGCAATTAAGGTAACAACTAGTAGGCACAACAACAACAGTTGTTCTAAGCAGCTGCTAAAGAAGATTATTTGGAACGCTGTCAGAAAAAATTTAAGAAGGCTACATCAGACATTTTTCCTCTGTCTACATTCTTTTGTTATACCACTTACCCAACTGACCTACCTGCCCATCGTAATAAACAGAATTTCATAACATGCCTTATAATACCACGTGGATTTCATTAGATATTTTGTTGAACATTACAATTAAACATTTTAGTAGACCATTGGTCTATTAATAATGTTAATATTACTAGCCTGACAGGAATTTGTCTAGCCTCAACCTAGCAGATTAGCAACAGTTTTACATCCTGTCAAACTCACTACAACCCCTTTAATTCAATTGAGTGTAATGGGGCCCAGAACTCATCTTGGCGGAACTGGATGCAAGGCAGTAATTAGAACATTGCAAGATACACTCTCAAACATACCTAGAAGAGGTTGATTTAGAGTTTCCCATTAACCAAAGATGGTGGAAAGAAAACCCAAATAAACTGAGGAAAATGTGTGAATATTTGCTGAAAGCACACTTCAAACAGGCAGTAGTCTGAACCAAGTAGTTAAATTAATTGTGAGTTAGATAAACTACTCTAGTAATTTTCAGTAAGGCCTGTTTTCTAGTATAGGTAAATTACAGCCACTGTGGTATATCATGAATAGTTAATCTAGTTGATATTATATTCAGAACACTTAATACAAAATTAATAATTTAATTAAAACTGCAGAAAAAAAGAAAATGTTATCTAAAACATGACATGAAGACAGTTTTTAGTTAATATCAGAAGAGAAAGCATTCTGTTCAGCTTTTGACAGGATTAATGCTTTAGTTGTTTATTATACACTGGGGAGTCATTCAGGAAAGCAATGTGACATTAATAGCTACTTTAATTAGTGTCCGAAATTGCCCAAAACTAATATTCAGCAGTTATAGACATTTAGAATATTTTTGCATTATATTATAGTTATGTTACAGTATTTTTCCATATCAATATCCAAAGGATATTTTAGTATCACATTTCGAAAAAAAATATTTTGTGTGTTGACTAACTTGGTTAGTAGGGGTGCAGAAGCTGTGAAGAATGCTGCTGTTCTGCCTTTTTTTAAAGGATGCAGAGTAATGAAATATTGTTTCTCAAAGAAAATCACTCAAGTACAAACAGTCGTCAGTTTCAGTTTTTTTTCAATATTGTCATCTGGGCATTTCAGGCTAGGTTGTGATATTTGATGCTTGTTTTTCTCTAAACTTTACCTGCTGTCCTTTCAAATCTTTTAGGTGAACCAATGTCTTTTGTCTTTCTTCCTTAAAAGCTCTCAACGTTTCCTGCTATGTAGAAATTCTAGCATATAAAATCAAACATTATACTAAATTATTTTATCTTATTACCATTTTTCATTTTAACTGTTCATCAAAAACCATTTAACTGTTATTTGTGGCTATATGCATATGAAATATCTGCCAGAACCTAGATAAAAGGGTTAAAAATAATTGTTAAATGTCAGAGTTACTTTTGTATTTATTGCCGTAATTTAAGAAAAAGGTAAATGAGTCAGAAAGGAAACTGTTAAGGGTAGTTGGTAGATACATCTTTATATGATATATGCTGATGACAGGTGTAGCATGGTAATGCAGTAGTAGCACTGCTGTCTCACAGTTCTCGCGGTTTGTGCCCAGAACACTCCCTGCATGGATTTTGCAAGTTCACTTGTGAGGGTGGGTTTCCTTTGAGTGTTCTGGTCTTTCTTCACAATCCAAAGATATTCAGGCTATGTGAATTGGTATTGCTAATTTGGCTGTAGTGAGTGTTTGTGTGTGTCAGCGATGGCCTGACACACTCTCCATGTGTTGTTCTTGCTTTGTGACCAATGACTGCTGTGATGGGATTCATCTTTTTCGTGACTCTTCCCTGAAGAAGTGGGTTAGGAAGATAAATAGATGGATGATGTTGGCAACAGGAGAGTACACTGCTGTGGTGCAGATACATACATGAAATAAGGTCAAGGAAAATCAAGAAAATTTTGTCTTTATTAATAAAACAAAAATAAAACAGAAAGGGGAGGACTTTTAAGTATGAAAAACAAAGCAAATTATCTACTTCCTCATAAAACCACCCTAAATAAACTTTAACTCCTGTATCTGTTTTAATGATTTTTTCATGAATCCCGTTTTTACTGAGTGCCTCTTTGAATTTCTCTTTATAGAAAATGTATGCCATACTGTCAGAGAGATTTTAGAAGGATGAGCATGCCTTAAAAGATTGACTACTATCTCAAGCTTTACCATGTGCATAGTAGTACTATGGTTGTAGTTCATTTGAAACTTGATGCCTTAGACATGGTCAAGTGATGTGTAATGACAAATTCACTTTAATGCTTAGGGTCTCTGTAATGGGCCAAAGATACTGGCTAAAGCTCAAGTAAATGAGGCTTAAATGTTTGATTAAAAAAAACTAATGAAGTAGTTGCAATAAGTATTCCTTTAACTGGGTTGTGTTGTCTAGGTGGTACAATAAGTTCCTTTTTTTTGGTTGGTATAAGAAATGCGGTTGCAATATTTGACTTTAAAAAATTTTAGTTTGTTAGGCACCAGAAAATTCTTTTCAATATTATAACACAAAGAATAATTTTGTTTTTATTTTTTTGGAGAGGTGTTGGTGGTCTATATTTAGGAAACAGATATGTCATCTGTGATGGAGTTACTTGTGGGTTGCTGTATGAAGGGAATTAGCATAATCGGATTCCTTAAATAAGAAGAATGGCACAGTTTATTAAAAAAAGATGGGCTATGCATAAGGGAGTAGCCATTTGCCGCATGGTTGAGCTGCTGTCCTCTGAAGACATGTTCAATATGCATTTTGTGCAAACTGATTGAGGCGGTAGATGGTGAAGATTCGTGCAGTACAAATGATGTTTCCTTTTAGGTTAGGTACCAATCTCTTCAAGTATGGTTTCTGGTTCATTACTGCTGTTGGGGATTCTAATGGTTTGACATAATCTAATCACTATTAAGAATGATGTTACTCCATTCAGACAGGGACTCTGCATCATCACTCCCTCATTATTTATCAAAGTGAGTAGTCTGAATGCATCTCCAAAGCAAAGTAATCTGTATGTTACCATGTGTTATCTTGTGGTGTAGAAATCCATACTACCTAGAAAGAGAGAGACCATTTTTTGAGAATGCATCCAGGTGGGCATTGTATAATAATTAGCTAACTTGTTTTATTTTACCTTTATGTTTGGTTTGATAAAATACTAATAATAATAAACTCAGCAGAGGTAAATTGCTTGAATGAAAGTGAAATAAAAAAAAAAAAAATCAGACTTACACCATTAGAAGGGTTTTCCATCCAACCTTACCAACTGTGTCCCACTGTAGATGAAAATGTGTGTACAGTGAAAGCACAAGCACATTTTTAGTAATAAATCAATGTAATAACATGAAAAACATAACTGTGTTTTTTCCTCTTATCTGAACTCATTTGGCTTTAAAATACTAATAAATCATACAAGGAAAATGGCCATGTGAGGGTGCTGGTGTTCTGCATTAGGCAGCATTAACAAATGAGCTAAGCTACAGTATATTGACTGTGTTGTTCAGATGTATTATTATGTTTAAATAGAATAGTGAAATTCTTACTTGCCCAAGTTCAGTCACAATACCTCATGAAACACAAGTTCACTCTCTTTGTTGTTTTTCTACTACAAATTGTTGTATGTTTGAGGTCTTTATGACAGTGTAACAAGTCACCTCTGATCTCCTATGCAAAACTTTGTGGCCGTTCCCATTAATCTATGACACAGAAAATCCAGTGTGAGACCAACATGACTTTGCTTTGTAGCCCGGTATCTTCATAGTGTCATTATTTTACAGTGGAAAACATACAGCATTTATTATTTAGTATACCTACACAACATATATCTCAGAGATACTAAGGTTTCAGTTTCTAAGTTCGTTTAAAATTCTACCAGAGTATACTCACATTGGATGCATCATAATTAGCTACTAAGGCTGTAGACGGGATCATTTTTTAGCAACATGATCAATGCTTACAGTATACAGTAGAACCTGATTATCTGAGATAAATGTGGACCGATGCTACTGTGGATAACTGAATTCTCGGATAAAATGGGTGTCTGCTTCCATTTTGGATTAAAAATTATGGATATAAAAATCTTGCCAATATACACGGTACAATATCAGTTTTAAGTCTCTTTTCATACCTTTGTGAAATCAATGTTTTATAGAAAAACAAAGAATAAAACACATTCACACCTTTTTGTGGTACGCTATTTATTATACATCTAATATGTACAGCAGTTTTAAGAATAAAAAATGGTATTGTAGTTACATTTTAATATGAATGGTTTGTCTCCATTAAAGTTAAAAATAAAATGTCAGAAGGTAACAAACAAGGTTAAACAAGGTTAAAAGTAATAGTATTTACAGTTCGGTCCATAAGTATTTGGATTTTTGATGCAATTTTTGTACTTTTCTGTATCTATACCACCACAGTGGTTCTGAAATTAAGCAATCAAGATGTGACAAAAGTATAGACTTTCAGCTTTAATTTAAGGGGTTTAACAAAGATATTGCATTCTGCTTTGAGAAATTGCAGCCATTTTTCACAAAGGCCCTGTATTTTTAGAGGCTCAAAATGAATTGAGCAAAGTAATATAAAATATGTGTAATGTTTTAATACTTGGATGAAAATCATTTGCAGCCAATGACTGTGTGAAGTCTGGACATGGACATTATTAAATTGTCGAGTTTCCTCCCTTGAGATGCTTTGCCATTCCATTATTGCTTCCACCTCCAGTAGCTGCTTGTTTGTTGGTGTTTCTGCCTTCAGTTTTGTCATCAGTAACTTAAAAGCAAGCTCTTGAGTTGCGATCAGGTGACTGACTTGGCCACTGAAGAATATCACATTTCTTTACCTTGAGAAACTCTTGGGTTGCTTTAACTATATATTTTGGTTCATTATCTATTTGTACTGTAAAGTGCATTCCAATCAGTTTTGCAGCATTTGGTTGAATCTGAGGAGATAGTATAGCCATATACACTAAGAATTCATCCTGCTACTTTTGTCAGCAGTCACATCATCAATAAATACCAGTAACCCAGTTCCATTGGCAGCCATGTGTGCCCATGCCATAACACTGCCTCTGCCATGTTTGACAGACAATGCAGTATGCTTTGGATCATGAGCAGTCTCTTTCTTTCTTTATACTTTTCTCTTCCAATCATCTGTCCAAAGATCCTTATTCCAGAACTGGGCAGGGTTTTTAAGATGTTTAAGTGTAATCTGGCCTTCCTGTTCTACAGTGTTACCAGTAGTTTGCATCTAGAAGTAAACCGTCTGTATTTATACTCATGTACATGTCCCTTGGTTGCAGACTTTGATGCTTACATCCTCAAGGGTGCTCGTGACCTGGCTAGATGTTGTGAAGTGATTTTTCTTCTGCAAGGAATGAATTCTGCGATCATTCACTTTAGTTGTCTTACATGGTCTCTCAGGCCTTTTGGCATTGCTGAGCTCACCAGTGCATTTCTTCTTTTTGAAGAATGTAACAGATTGTTAATTTGGGTACTCCTAAAGTTTTAGGTATCTCTCTGATAGCTTTATTTTGTTTTTTCAGTCAAATGATGGTCTCCTTCACTTGCATTGACACCTCTTTGGATCTCATGTTGAGTTCCAGTGAACAATTACCAAATGCAAGTTCAGTGCTTTGAATCAACTCCAGACATTTTATCTACCTAATTTGTCATGGAATAATGAGGGAATGGGCCACACCTGGCTATGAAACTCCTTGTCAGTCACATGTCCAATTACTTTTGAGCCTCTGAAAAATGGCTATAATTTCTGAAACCTTAATGCAATAATGCATTCAAATTGAAATTTTATGTCTTTGTCACATATTGATTGTTTAATTTGAAATCCATTTGTGGTGGTATACAGTGTGTACAGGCACCAAATAACACAGTCCCTTCTTTTCTTCTGGCCTGTTTTTGTCTCTGTTTCCAGTCCCCCTCCAGCAAGCTTTGTACACCTCCTCCTGACCAAGGTGGCTCCTTTTATAGTGCACCAGGAAGTGCTCCAGGTGTTCCATTGACCTTCTACTGGCAGCACTTCCAGGTGTGGTGGAAACGGTGCCACAAAGGGCTCAGCCGTACCTGAAACACTCCCTGGTGGCGCCCATGGAGCCCAACAGGGCTGCTCCAAACTCCAACTCCTAGTGTGCCCTGCAGGGATATGTGGTGCTGTAGCAACCCAGGAGGGCTGTCCTCTAGCATCTCAGGGAAGATAATGCCCTAAACGTGTGGTCTCCCTCAGTCCTTCCACCCAGCTGGCACCCTGGCTAGATAATGGCCCTGGCTATCTATCACAACAAAGAGAAAAATTGCAAAAATTGCATTAATGTCCAAATACATATGGACCTAAATGTATGTGTTTGGTACAATATTCATGGCAAAGCTTTTATGAAGTATAAAAAAGTAGTGTATGGTTGCCTTGGATGATGTGGAACCTCTGTTAAATGGAGCACAGATCATCAGATTTCTACTGTATTTGTAACCCATGTGATGAACATAATGGCTGGACTGGCATCCCGATGGAGAAGAAGGATCGGTTACCCAGCCAGGAGGCCCACATAATTGCCGGTGAATGGGCATCCCAGCAGGGATGGTTAGTGATCCCTTTCCCAGCCAGGGCATTATTATGGAAGAACAGGAGGACTCTGCCTCCCAGAGCCACCTGTTCCCTCAGTACACTGCATGGCAGCATCCCTTTGGCGTAGCTCACATTTGGACACCTGTAGGGCTGCATGGGAGTTGTTTTTCTAGAGTGCAGCCATTGTGAGGTACTTTAGGACCATTAGAGGATGTTGTTGGGAGGAGGCACCCCAGCTGGATTGAGTTTCCATCTGACCCAGATGTGCTTCCTCACTACAGTACTGATGCACCAGAAGAACTCCTAGGTACAGGTCCAAAGGAGCCCTCCATCTCACCCAGGCATGTTGGAGTTGAGGAGAATAGAGAAAAAAATGGAAAGGAAAGAAAATTATTTGTCCTTGTGAATTGCAGAAGAAATCTGTGATAAGGTATTTTATGTAGTTAAAATTGTTTATTTGAACCCTTGACTGTCTTTGATCTGAAAGTGTGTAAAATTTGGGGGTTCTGGTATACCCCTTACAGGCTACACCCACTTTAACAACTAAGCAACTGGTGAACACACTGTTAAAATGACTGCAAGTGTGGCAGCAAGATATAACCAGAAACTGACAGGGCACTTAATAACCAGAACATAATCACAAAATTGATGCGGCAGTCCATTCACATAACTAAAATATTGGCAAAGTAAAACTAGAATGTAATGTAAATCACTAGACAACAGTATGTCTATTATTTTAGGCAAACAAATTAACTGAACATTAATATATGCACACATCTATGAAATAAATAATATTATAATTGGATATGGAGTAAGTGCAACATATGTTAGAGAGACTGATCAATCTTAGATTACATGTATATAGGGGAACGGTCATTGTCTGAGCTCCCCAAGACGTGGGGACTATTTACATGTGCATACCCTGCATTACCCAGGACCATTTACAGCATTTGTCTGTCTTGTAAAAAATTCCATCCATTCCTTCACCCATTTTCAAGCAAACATAATTCAGTTTAAGACTGCAGTGATAAGCAGGCTTTCCCACAAATGTCATGGTTAAGTAAGGTAATAATGCTGAACCAGACTTGAGTTTATCACCTAAACATTCAAGTGCTATATAAATGTAAAGGACATTAATATTTTTATTCATGCAGAGCTAGTTTATAGATGTAAATAATGATAATATGTAACCTGTTTGAGATTTGAAAAAAAAATGGAGTATTCCAATCAGGGAAACTGGGAGAAAAGAACATTTACAAAGTAGACATTTGATCGGGCTTGGAACTCTGAAGGGAGACAGCAGCACTATGGGTAACTCATACTAATTTAATAAATGCTTGTGAAAGACACTTCAGGGGTGGATGTAGCAGACTAGAGCAGTGTTAAAAACATTAAAACATAGCCACTTGTTGTCTAGCAAGGTGAGGGGTGGCTAAGAAATTGTTACTGAGCTAGAGTTTTGTGTGAATTATTATTGACACTTAAGCAAAGTTAATAAATTTAATGTTTAATAGAATGACATATCAAGCTGTTAGACATATTTCAATGCCCGTGTCTTTTCTGATCATGACGTTCTGTGTTAATTATATGTAGATTTAAGCCATTCTTTAAAAAACAATGCTGTTACCCAAACAAATCTCTTTGCCTGTTATTTAAATTTCCAGATTCACTATACAATGTACTTCTGTAGTTAAACCCCTTCTTAAGAAACATAATCTTGACCCCTCTGCTCTTGAAAATTTTAGACCCATCTCTAACCTGCCTTTCTTAAGTAAAGTTCTACAGAAGGCAGCCATTATGCAGTTAAATGACCACCTAAATAAACATGCTATTCTTGATAAATTTCAGTCGGGTTTTAGAACAAATCACAGCACAGAAACTGCACTCGTTAAAGTAGTAAATGATTTGCGGGTGAATGCAGACAGAGGCCATTTATCTGTTCTCATCCTCTTAGATCTGAGTGCTGCATTTGACACCATTGATCACAACATTCTTAGAAATCGCCTTAGTCAATGGGTGGGCCTCTCTGGCACAGTCTTAAATTGGTTTGAATCCTACCTGACAGGGAGAAAATTTTTTGTTAGTTGTGGTAATTACAACTCGAAGACACATGATATCCAATATGGTGTTCCACAAGGCTCTATCCTGGGTCCGCTGTTATTCTCAATCTACATGCTTCCGTTAGGTCAGATTAACTCAGGGCACAACGTGAGCTACCACAGTTATGCTGATGACACACAGCTGTACTTATCAATAGCACCTGATGACCCCGATTCTATTGATTCACTAACACAATGTCTGACTAGTATCTCAGAATGGATGAATAGTAAATTTCTCAAGTTAAATAAAGAGAAAACTGAAATCTTAGTGATTAGCAATAATGGATACAATGAGGCTATTAGAAATAAACTGGATACATTAGGATTAAAAGTCAAGACGGAGGTAAAAAGCTTAGGGGAAATTGTTGACTGTAATCTGAATTTTAAATCGCATATTAATCAGATCATTAGGACAGCATTTTTTCACTTAAGAAACATAAGTAAAGTTAGATCTCTTATATCACTGAAAGATGCTGAGAAATTAGTTCACGCATTTGTTTTCAGTCGACTAGATTACTGTAACGCACTCCTCTCAGGACTACCCAAAAAAAACATAAATCGTTTGAAATTAGTGCAGAATGCAGCTGCTAGAATCCAATAGGAATTCACCAGGCTAATACAGTAGAGCACTTTAAAACACTGCTGAAAACATATTACTTTAACATATCCTTCTGCTGATACCAGCATAGGTGAGACATCCCCACCCACAATTACAACAGCCCAGGTGAGCAGAGAGCTGAAAAGACTTTGTGCCAGCAAAGCAGCGGGTCCAGATGGTGTATCGCCACGATTGCTGAAGACCTGTGCGTTGGAACTGGGGAGTCCTCTACAGCGCATCTTCAACCTGAGCCTGGAACAGGGGAGAGTCCCGAGGCTTTGGAAAACATCTTGTATCACTCCTGTCCCAAAGGTATCACGTCCTAGTGAGCTGAATGACTTCCGCCTGTTGCTCTGACGTCACATCTGATGAAGACCATGGGCGGCTGCTGCTTCACCACCTGAGGCCACAGGTCCGTCACGCCCTAGACCCTCTGCAGTTTCGCATACCAGGAGAAGGTGGGAGCGGAGGATGCCATCATCTATATGCTTCATCGATCCCTCTCCCACCTGGACAGAGGCAGTGGTGCTGTAAGAATTATGTTTTTGGACTTCTCTAGCGCCTTCAACACCATCCAACCTCTGCTCCTTAGGGATAAGCTGACTGAGATGGGAGTAGATTCACACCTTGTGGCATGGATTGTGGACTATCTTACAGACAGACCTCAATATGTGCGTCTTGGGAACTGCAGGTCTGACATCGTGTGCAGCAATACAGGGGCCGCAGGGGACTGTACTTTCTCCGGTCCTGTTCAGTCTATATACATAAGACTTCCAATATGACTCGGAGTCCTGCCACGTGCAAAAGTTCGCTGATGACACTGCTATTGTGGGCTGCATCAGGAGTGGGCAGGAGGAGGAGTACAGAAAGTTAATCAAAGACTTTGTTAAATGGTGCGACTCAAACCACTTACACCTTAACACCAGCAAGGCCAAGGAGCTGGTGGTGGATTTTATGAGGCCCAGGCCCCTCATGGACCCTGTGATCATCAGAGGTGACTGTGTGCAGAGGGTGCATACCTATAAATATCTGGGAGTGCAGCTGGATGACAAATTGGACTGGACTGCCAATACTGATGCTCTATGTAAGAAAGCTCAGAGCAGAATATACTTTCTGAGAAGGTTGGCATCCTTCAACATCTGCAGTAAGATGCTGCAAATGTTCTACCAGACGGTTGTGGCGAGTACCCTCTTTTACGCGGTGGTGTGCTGGGGTGGCAGCATAAAGATGAAAGATGCCTCACGCCTGGACAAACTTGTTAAGAAGGCAGGCTCCATTGTAGGATTAAAGTTGGACAGTTTAACATCTGTGGCAGAGCGACGGGCACTAAGCAAACTCCTGTCAATCATGAAGAACCCACTGCATCCACTTAACAGTGTCATCTCCAGACAGAGGAGTAGCTTCAGTGACAGACTTTTGTCACTGTCCTGTTCCACTGACAGACTAAAGAGATCGTTCCTCCCCCACACTATGCGACTCTTCAATTCCACCCGGGGGAGTAAATGCGAACATTAATTTTATTTTAATTCTTTTCATTTTTATTACTATTTAATTTAATATTGTTTCTTTGTATCAGTATACTGCTGCTGGATTATGTGAATTTCCCCTTGGGATTAATAAAGTATCTATCTATCTATCTATCTATCTATCTATCTATCTATCTATCTATCTATCTATCTATCTATCTATCTATCTATCTATCTATCTATCTATCTATCTATCTATCTATCTATCTATCTATCTATCTATCTATCTATCTATCTATCTATCTATCTATCTATCTATCTATCTATCACTTCAATTTATCTTAATTTAACTTAATCCTGATACTCTATATGTTTAACTTCCTCATAATAACTATTCATGGTGGCTCTAAAATACGTACTGACTCCTACTCTCTTTTCTGTTTCTTTTTCCGGTTTCTTTGTGGTGGTGGCCTGCGCCACCTCCACCTACTCAAAGCTTCATGATGCTCCAACAATGATGGATGGATTAAAAGGCAGAATTCTACGTGACCATCTTCATCAAGCCCTTCCGTGATAACCCTAAATCCAAAGAGGACTGTTTCATGTATGTTAGGTAGAATGCCCAGAGGGGACTGGATGTCTCATGGTCTGGAATCCCTACAGATTTTATTTTTTCTCCAGCTGTCTGGAGTTTTTTTGTTTTTTCTGTCCCCCCTGGCCATTGAACCTTACTTTTATTCGATGTTAATTAATGTTGATTTATTTTGTTTTCTTATTGTGTCTTTTATTTTTCTATTCTTTATTATGTAAAGCACTTTGAGCTACTGTTTGTATGAAAATTTGCTATATAAATAAATGTTGTTGTTGTTGTTCTTCTTCTGTGAAAATGCATCAGACAAAATAGTAGAACAGTAAAAAACAGAAATTTGAGTACTATCTTATTTTATCAAAGCATGCATTAGCTTCTAGTGAGTAGTAATGTATTTTAAGTTGAGTTCAGAAAGCAATTTAGTAATGCTATGAGTATGGACTACTCATACTCTGTCTTATTGCTGTTGACTCTGAAAGAGCGACTTAACATGGTTGATAATGTCATCATTGTTTTAATGTCCTCTGATTCACTCCTTTGTGATTACTAGTGTGCAATTGTTAACCTGCTCATTATCTGGAAGCATCTTTCTCTTTGACTAAATACACATTACCCTAATGAAAGCTCTACTAGTTTTCTGGGTAGTGGTACAAATCTGTATAGAAGACGTATATAATGATTTTAATGGTTTGGCTTACTCATTTCTGGCATAATTTTAGGGTGAATAATATTTATATTGTATTCACACAAGTGGCATTTGGTGACTGTAAGATCAGTTACCATTGTGTTGCAAATTTAGGAACATTTTAGTATGTGGCAGTTTTGGTAAAATTTAGACATAGTTTGTCCTTCAGGAATTGAATAATTGATTATCAGTATTGCCTTACTGATGTTAATCTTTCATACTTGAAGTGCTAATTTGTGTTTGTTATTCCAGAGTAGCAGCTAGTGGGAAATATGCAGATATACAGCAGATGTTTTTCATTCTTCCAATAGATGTCTCTCCTGTGCTTTCCTGTACTGATAAAATAAAAATGTGTCATCTGGCTTCTGTTTCAATGAGACGGATTATGGTGTGAGACCACATGGTAGGGTGCTGCGGGATGTTTCTTGAGTACTTTTGGTTTACACTGGTAAAAGTTATAATGCAAAGTGAAACTGTATGTTTGCAACTCCAGTCTAGAGAGGTAGAAACAAATGGATCATCTCCAGATGTAAACACAAGGGTAGGAGATACTTGCTGTCCAAGAGTATCAGTCTCAAAGTCAGGAGTGTCTAGCTGTTTCTTGTCCCTTGCATACCTAGCCTATGAATTTGGGAGCTGATGGTACATTTTTGGTGGTACATTGCACATAGTACCCCCAGGGCCTGTGGCTAAACCCATCACCTGAAAGGTTCAAAGCCTACTAGTAGGTTATAGAGTTATGAGGGCAGGCACCTGCAACATGGAATTTTTTACAGTTTGTTGCCTCTCCAGTGGAACAGTTGGAGACCTTCCTTTCCCTTTGGGTTAAACTTCTGGACAATTAGGTACAAATACAATTAGTAAAGGTATAGCAAAGACTGTTTTATTTAATTAGCTTTCAGCTTCACTTTTGTCATTGGCATAGGCATTTAGAGTTTTGGTGTGGCTTTCTACTGTACTGTCTCTATAATTTGGGGTCCTAACCATTAGACCCAAGTTTAGGTAACTGAACCACAGTTGTTTTCAGAAACATAATACAGTAGTATGATTTATTGATAGTCTTGATCTAGTGCTAAAGGTGTTAAAACTAGAGCTGCGTATTTGCAGATGAATATAAAATTATAGCAATAACAGAAAAATGGCTACATGTAAGAGATGACAGAAAAAGAATGTAAGTTGATATCAATCTTTTGTTAATAAAATGTAAGGTTGAAAGGTAAGGTGATTACACAAAAATTAACTGGTAAACTGTTTCAAATGAAAGCTGAGCTAATCTAGTTTAGCATAATAATTTGCAACAGCATTGGCACTGTATACTGACAGGGCAGAAAGCTGTTCCAGTAAACATCTCTAATAATGATGTCAAAATAAATTATTTAGATTGGGATGTTATAGACATAGGTAACTTTGGTACCAGAACATCTGACTCTAATATGTAGTGGAGTACAAAAACAAAGAATTCTTGTGACTTAGTTAATTAGTTGTTCCTATTTTTAAAGTAGAGTTCGTGGAAGTATTTGACAGAAAGCAGAGGCATTAATATTGTGTAATAACTAAGGCAAAATTCAAAATACAAAGGTTACGCACATGTTAGTATCCAGTAGTCACAACATACATTTTGAAATCTTTTGGCACAGCGAATTGAGAAAACAATTTCTTTTTAGAGCTTAATTATTAAAAGATGCAATAAAACCCTTAAGACATGAACTGGAATAAACTGCAATGCAGTACAGTGTTACACCAAAAATTAAGAATACTTGGTTAACTACTGTATCATATCAAAATTAGTAGGAGATTAAAAAAATATGATCTAACAAAGGAAGCAGGTGTACAAGTATACAAAGAATAAAAAGAGCATTAAGCAAAGTATGTATGAACACAGAAGAGGATTTTGTAAAAGAGAAAAACTATTAGAAATATCAAAACACAGCCAGAGAAGAGTGTTTTTAATAACATAAATCAACCCTTTAGCGTTTTACACAATTTTAGCACTACTGGGCAAATATGTCCACCCAAATATAGCACCAGGCCTGTACAAGGAAAGTGCTTTGTTTATATCTTCCCAATATTAATTTAACAAGTCTTCTTTTGTTGTTATTACTGGCATAAATATTGTTATTCAGGGTTCAAAAAGAGCTCAAGATCGCCCAGTATCTTGCCCAATTTTTATGTAAAAAAGGGTAAAGATTGTGCAGATTTTTACTTTATTGTTACTTTATATACAAGTAAATAAAATGAAAGTTTAAAAAAAAATAAATCTTTTTTTCAGTATCCCTGTCCTCTGGAGAAACATGTCCGTGGAATTAAAACAGTGGAGGAAAAAACAGGTAGGCAGTTAAAATTTTCTCTTTATATTTGACATTTAGAAACAAGAAATACAAAATAATAATTTCTGTGTTATGTTTGATTTTCAAATCTATTTTCCTTTCATCTTGTTGTTTTTTGTATTGTAAAATACATGCTGAAAATGTTTGTGCATATGGCAATAAACATTTTATTCTTTTCAGTGGGATTAGTTTTCGTTCTGTAATGATCAAAATGAGTGAGGGTTTTTGAAAATTTCAGCAATTTTAAAGTCCAAATTATACTGCTTTAGAAGAAGGACAAAAAGGATAACATAGGTATTAAAAACTAATCGATGATTTGAGACAGTGGGTACAAAATGAAAGCTGAATTTTCAGAGCTTTCAAGTGTTTGGACATACAGTAACTGTTGAAAATTTGTGAATCACAGACCACATTACATTATGGTCACTTGACCCTAGTGGTTCAATCACCTCTACACCCTCAATTCTAATCAGGATAGAATTGAGGGTGTAGAGGTGATTGAACCACTAGGGTCAAGTGACCATAATGTAATACAATTCTCAGTATTTTGTAAGAGTACAGATGCAAAGACTAAAATTGTTAAGTTGAACTTTAGTAGGGCTAATTTTGAGCAGATGCGACAAAGTCTAAGTAGGATAGACTGGGATAAGCTTTTAAATGTGGAGACAGTCGAGGAGCAGTGGAACAGGTTTAAAATGTTTTACATGTAATGCAGGACAGATACATACCTAAATTTGGAAGTAATAGGAAACTAAAAAAAACTCCACGCTGGATTAATAAAGATTTAAAAAAGAAGTTGCAAAGGAAAAAACTGCTGTATAAGGCATATAAGACTAATGACTGCAAAGAGAATCGTAGCGCGTATGAGAAAATGAGAGCAACCATTAAGAAGGATATCAGGGAGGCTAAAAGACAGTTGGAGAGGAATATAGCAGATAAGGCGAAAGAAGACCCCAAGAGATTCTTTCAGTATTTTAGTAGTAAAAGAACAGTTAAGGAGGAGGTCAAGTTCATCAGGAATAGTAAAGGGAATTAAAAGATACAGACAATGAAATAGCAGATGTCCTAAACTTACATTTTTCTGAGGTGTTTACAAGTGAGCAAGTGGATAACCTCCCAGAGGTAAACACAACTACTAAGGAGGTACTGAGGGATTTGGAAATTGTAGAGGGAGAAGTGCTGCTCAGATTAAATAAGATGAAATCAAACAAATCACCAGGCCCAGATAATATTTATCCTCGTGTTTTAAGGAGGCTAGTGAGTACATATATAAACCCTTGACACATATTTTTAGGAAGTCACTGTGCACTGGAGAGATTCCAAAGGACTGGAAAATGGCAAATATCATCCCATTATATAAAAGGGTGACAGGGCAGATCCAAGCAACTATAGGCCAGTAAGCTTAACAAGCATCACAGGAAAATTAATGGAAGGAATTATTAAGGATAAGATTGAGCAACACATGACAAGGACAGGAGTTATTCTGAACAGTCAGCATGGGTTCAGAAGGGGGAGGTCGTGTTTTACTAACATGTTGGAATTCTATGAGGAGGCAACAAAAGGATACGATCAAAGTGGAGCTTATGATATTATTTATCTGGACTTTCAGAAAGCATTTGATAAGGTGCCACATGAGAGGTTGGGCATCAAGTTAAAAGAAGTGGGAGTTCAGGGTGATGTTTTTAGATGGGTGCAGAATTGGCTCAGACACAGGAAGCAGAGGGTGATGGTGCGAGGAACCTCATCAGAACTGGCCGATGTTAAGAGTGGTGTTCCACAGGGGTCAGTGCTAGGGCGCTGCTATTTTTAATATATATAAATGATTTAGATAGGAATATAAGTAACAAGCTGGTTAAGTTTGCAGATGATACCAAGATAGGTGGATTAGCAGATAATTTGGAATCCGTTATATCATTACAGAAGGACTTGGATAGCATACAGGCTTGGGCAGATTTGTGGCAGATGAAATTTAATGTCAGTAAATGTAAAGTATTACACATAGGAAGTAAAAATATTAGGTTTGAATACACAATGGGCGGTCGGAAAATCGAGAGTACACCTTATGAGAAGGATTTAGGAGTCATAGTGGACTCCAAGCTATCAACTTCCAAACAGTGTTCAGAAGCCATTAAGAAGGCTAACAGAATGTTAGGTTATATAGCACGATCTGTGGAGTACAAGTCCAAGGAGGTTATGCTCAACCTTTATAATGCACTGGTGAGGCCTCATCTTGAGTACTGTGTGCAGTTTTGGTCTCCAGGCTACAAAAAGGACATAGCAACACTAGAAAAGGTCCAGAGAAGAGAGACTAGGCTGATTCCAGGTCTACAGGGGTTGAATTATGAGGAAAGATTAAAAGAGCTGAGCCTTTACAGTTTAAGCAAAAGAAGATTAAGAGGTGACATGATTGAAGTGTTTAAAATTATGAAGGGAATTAGTACAGTGGATCGAGACTTGTATTTTAAAATGAGCTCATCAAGAACACGGGGACACAGTTGGAAACTTGTTAAGGGTAAATTTCGCACAAACATTAGGAAGTTTTTCTTTACACAAAGAACGATAGACACTTGGAATAAGCTACCAAGTAGTGTGGTAGACAGTAAGACGTTAGGGACTTTCAAAACTCGACTTGATGTTTTCTTGGAGGAAGCAAGTGGATAGGACTGGCGAGCTTTGTTGGGCTGAATGGCCTGTTCTCGTCTAGATTGTTCTAATTCTAATTCTAATCCTAATTCATTCAGTACTAAACATTGATTCATTTTCTAACCCACTTTTTCTTTGTATGTCATGCTTTTTGTTTTAAAATTAAAATGATTTATTTGACATTCATTTAAACACCAGGCCTGTACAGTTTTATCAATTAATGAACATCGAATATTCATGATGCTACACTATTTAATACTAACTCATTTCACTGCTGTGGTGCCTAATGAGAAGAGGCTAAGCTACCTAAATGAAAGAGATAACGCAGTTAGATAGAGGAGCAGATAAATATGAGTCAGGAAAGAAATATTTGAATATAGAATCTTTGAAATAGAGTTTTAGACAAAAGACCAGAAGGAAGCAGCAGAAGGATAGTCCCAAAACATGTGAAAGGTGACAAGGACATGCATTAGATAAAAGGATGCAAGCAGGTCCCATGGCAAAATGTCGTCAAGTCTCTCTATTATAAGAAAAAATCCTGTGGAATAAATGACTAGGAGACGATACGTGGTCTTCATGTTAAGATCACAAAAGACAAATAAATGAACCACGACACGAAAGAGAATGGTCAAAAAAAAAACAAAAAAAAAACAGTAGTGTAAAGGGAAGCAGCACACACAGATACAGGTGTCTCAGTACATATAAAGCGTATAAAGGACAATACGTTATAAATGAAACGTCGACGAATAAAAGATCGCATTAGCGCAAAAAAAGGAAATTAATCATCAGGACCAGGTGCAATTGAAAAAATAGCAGAACAAAGCGAGGTCAGAAATAAAAGGAAAGGAGCAGAAAACAAAGTCAATTCACATTTGCATCATTCAATGCACAAAACGTAGATTTACACAATAATGGAACATACACTATGAGAATCTGTGGACCCGCCACAGTTAAAGCAACGACAAGTTTAATTTCAAAGAAAACACAATTCGGTCAGATGTGTATTTATGATGACGGAGAAGTGATCACAACGCGAGCAGCAGAGACACAAAGTAGGAAAAAGGACAGCGGCTGTAAAGGCTTTAAAAAGATCGAAGGGAAGCGCGACAGCAGCCACTACCCCCCCCAGCGCCAACTGCACGCGATCAGCGTTATATGTCCTGCAAGAAAGAATTTAACCATGCCCGGGGCCGTAAATAAAGGACAAGTATTGTTTGTACAACGTCACGCGAGACCAGGCAATGGGCCATCATTTAAAACAAGTCCACAGACATCTAACCTAGCAGTTATTGGATTGCATCTGTCAGACAAGCATCATGTGCTCCCAGCTCTTAAAACAACAACAAGAGACAAGGAAAACATGCAGCTCGCCAGCAGCAGGAAGACAGCAGATGATGCGACGGCACCCCCCACTCCCCCTCCCAACACAAGCAGCGTTATACGTCTGGCGAGGAAGAGATGTAACCACACAGAGGGCCGAAATAAAGGACAAGTATTGTTTTTAAAAAAGTTTTTAAAGTAAAAGTGAAAATAATGCATATGTAACAATTCCCAAGAAAATAACAATCTCTTTAAATTGTATATTGCCTGCCTAAGGTAAAGTCATCCCTGATTGAGGATCGCAGGAATCGTGGGAAAGAGGGGTCCTTTCATCGGATTAGCACTATTTCAGATGTGGAATGGCCAAATGGGAGAGGCAGCTTGATGAATGAGGTCTTCAGGACTCTAAACAAATCCAAATCAAATTATGTGATATCATCTAATGTGAAATTCTACTCCGTACTATCATTTTTATTTTTATACTGTATTGAGGATTTATTCTGTTCTGTGTATTGTACTGTATTGTATTGACCCCCTTCTTTTTTACACCCACTGCACGCCCAACCTACCTCGAAAGGGGTCTCTCTTTGAACTGCCTTTTCCAAGGTTTCTTGGATTTTTTCCCTACATAGGTTTTTTTTTGGGAGTTTTTTCTGGTCTTCTTAGAGGGTCAAGGCTGGGGGGCTGTCAGGAGGCCGGGCCTGTTAAAGCCCATTGTGGCATTTCTTGTGTAATTCTGGGCTATACAAAAAATAAATTGTATTGTATTGTATATCTGGTAAACCAAACATGGGGGGTGGGCGAGCGAAGTGAGCAGGGTGCGGCACCCCCTAGTTTAAAAAAAGAAAATGAAAAGAATCTGTTCTGGCAATAATGGATATAAGGCATAACCCAGCCGTGGGCCCAACTCCAGTCCTTTGCAGAGCACATTCATACACACACACACCTTTTTATGTCTTTGCAGGATGTGACTCATCACATACACAGAGGGCAAAAGAGGTAACACTTTCTAAATATGAATCTATGAGTAAATACATGGGTCCTGCACATATTTGTAATTGTCTGATGAATTCTGAATTAAAGTTATTCTAGTCTAATAAAAAAAATATAATTGGCAATACATGTACTGTATAAATAGTTGAAAACATATATATATATATAAATTGCAGGTTTCTAATTTGTATTTTATGACACACATACTTTCTTTGTCTGTGTTAAGATTTTCCTTCTGGATTTTTGCATTTTCATTCATCATCCCATGATATGCATGGTAGGTTAATTGATGATTCCAGATTAGGCTTGTAGGTTTTCTTGGATTGATTCCTGCCTTGTGCCTACTACTGTCACTATAGGCTGTGGTCTCCTGTGACCCTGAAATTAATTAAATGTTAAAAAATATTGAGGAATGGAATATTCTGTATGGTAAGAATGTATACTAAACTATTTCTTGTTTGAACGAAAAATATCTGTGGGTTTTACTATTTTTTGATATTATACGATTTATTATATTTTTATGATATATTAATTTTATAAATAAAAAAGAGGAATAGGCACTGGTAATGTGCTAGGAATAGTTGCTTCTGTTACTTTCAGTTTACTTTCAAAATTAAAAAAAAAAAAAACTAGTCTTCCCTTTATTTAATATACAGGCTTGTCAAGTAATTGATATTTTATTTGCTTCAGTATTAACAAGTCATTATGACTTTCCCATTTTGTTATTTCATATATTTGAAGGCCTGGCTTTTTTTGTTGTAGTGGATTTAATCTTATTATAAATATCACCTTTAAGTTTTTCTTTTGGTTGTCACTTCCAATTGTTTTTTCTGGTGTTTGCTGTAAATACATATAATTAATTGTCAGGTTTTTAGCTAATAAGTTAAAATAAAGCATTTTCATATTTCAATACAGACAATTATAACGACAGGCTTATTATTTGGGATTGCTCAGCATACTCAATTTTTAATAAAAAAAAAACATAATCCCTATACATATCATAGTTATGCATATAATTTGACTGCCAACAAATGAGGTAAAACATGTAAATATTCTTACAGTGTTTAAAAATACACATTCATTTTAAAATATCTTTACAAGGTATATAACAGTTCTGTTTTTTCTTCTTGGATCCTGCACTGTGAGTTTCATCTCGATTTGATGGACCCATGAAATTAATCTTTATCATCTGAGTTGCTCAAAACAGGCTGCAAATTGTTTGCAGAGAAAGTAAAGAAAGCATTCCCTCTGGAAAAGTCAAATGACCAAATATGTGCATGAGAACAAAGGCAAAAAATGTAATTTAGAAACTATTGTTTCAAAATATGACTAAAGCAGCTTAAGCTTCAGTGGTATTCTCATAAATACTATAAAGATCTATGATCACTAAACAGATTTGTAAATATGTGGACAGTGTGACTTTAATAATACTTGCACATAATATGTTTTATTAAATATGTTACTGAATTATAGATTTAAAGGAATAGTTAATCAACAGTTGAGACTTTAACCTACCTCTAACCCATCTCTCTAGGTTTTGGAATAAATTTAAACAATGAAGTCAATCAAAAGAAGCAGTTCTTTTGAAATTACCTAAAAGTAAGAAAACTAATGACGTGCTACTTAAAAACATGAGTAATTAAAAATATTTATATTTATGAATAACAAAAGCCACAAATTCCAAATGTCATATAAGAAATCAAAATCTTTACTTGTACTATTTTAACTAATTTCACACATAGAATCTGTAGTACCATTTGAGGCCCATTGACCAAACCTGATTATAATTTTTGAAATGTAATGTAATGATGGGGGTCCAGCAGCTTAAGATAGTGAACTATTATTAAATTAATGAATATATTAACAATGAAAAGCGCAAAAAAAATTTTTATCTGAAAAGAAATGGTAAGCACATTTTTAAGAATTATTTACATGTTAGAGAAACATTAACTGAGATGGCAAGTGTTTTGTGCTGAAGTCTTATTACTTAAGAAACTACGTTGAATATTCTGTTCAGTTTTGGAGTCTGTACATACATGCATTTTCTAGAGGTTCTGAAGTTTTTCTCCCAACTCAAAGACATACAAATTAGGCAAACATGTACAGTCATATGAAAAAGTTTGGGAACCCCTCTTAATTCTTTGGATTTTTGTTTATCATTGGCTGAGCTTTCAAAGTAACAACTTCCTTTTAATATATGACATGCCTTATAGAAACAGTAGTATTTCAGCAGTGAAGTTTATTGGATTATCAGAAAATATGCAGTATGCATCATAACAAAATTAGACAGGTGCATAAATTTGGGAACCCCAACAGAGATATTACATCAATACTTAGTTGAGCCTCCTTTTGCAAATATAACAGCCTCTAGATGCCTCCTATAGACTTTGATGAGTGTCTGGATTCTGGATGGAGGTATTTTTTGACCATTCTTCCATACAAAATCTCTCCAGTTCAGTTACATTTCATGGCTGCCGAGCATGGACAGCCTGCTTCAAATCATCCCATAGATTTTCGATGATATTCAAGTCGGGGGACTGTGACTTGAACATTGTACTTCTCTCTCTACATGAATACCTTTGTAGGTTTCGAACTGTGTTTGGGTCATTGTTTTGTTGGAATATCCAACCTTGCGTAACTTCAACTTTGTGACTGATGCTTGAACATTATCCTGAACATTAGTCACTCACTCACTCACTCACTCACTCATCACTAATTCTCCAACTTCCCGTGTAGGTAGAAGGCTGAAATTTGGCAGGCTTATTCCTTACAGCTTACTTACAAAAGTTGGGCAGGTTTCATTTCGAAATTCTACGCATAAGGGTCATAACTGGAAGCTATTTTTCCCCATATAATGTAATGGAGTCTTGAGTTGGAGATGGCGTGGGCGGAGTTTCGTGTGACATCATCACGCCTCCTACGTAAGTACGTAGATAACAAGGAAGAACTCCAAACAGCGATCAGCACAAAACGCCATTTCACAATTGAGAAGGCAGAAAAACATTATGAAGCAAATGATGCATACAAGCATATTCATAAGTACAGCTACTGCGGAAACAAAGCACGGCGTGAACCGTAAGTTTATATTAAATTAAGTTCATAGACAGGCTGCCACTAGCGTTTGTAATTTAGTGCCTGCCCATATAAGGCCGTCCATCAGCGGCAATCCAATACAAACACTGCCGGTAAATGTTCACGGGTGAAGGACTGTGCTTATGCAGAGGAAGATGAGATGGTCAGGGTGGTGTTTGGCACAAACTCATTGAAACTGCGAGAGAAACTTTTAAGTGCCGGGTCTTAGCTGACATTACACAAGATGGCACCAGTACAGCTGGGAACCTTCGATGCAAGAACACCAAGCGCTCACGTGAACTGACGCAGTGCACAGACAAAAGCAACAGTTCCAAAGAGTGCTGAACAAAACCGAATTACACAATTGAGAAGGCAGCAAAAAATATGAAGCGTCTTATACATACAATCATATTCATAAGTGCAGCTACTGGAAACAAAGCACACGGTGGAAAAAGTGAATGTCCTGCTAAAGGAAGACAGTGTAAAAAAACCCGTGCATGCAGTTTGTCACATCACAGATAAAAAGGAAGACGAGCTGTTTATTGATGCAGTAAGGAACTAATCGATGAATGAAACCTCTTATCTTTACAACGATTGACAAACACGGAATGTAACTTGAACACATCCTACAAATACGAGCCTGATTGAAAGAAATAATGATAATCAAATCCTTGATGACAGCAACATTCAATAACACTCACAAAACAATTACTGTATATTGACAATCATGTTACGTTATTTTTAAAATGTTCCCTTTTCTTTTTCATAACTTCTACTTCTCCACTGCGGTACACGGGTATATATATAAATGTATATATATACCCGATCTACATATATACTCTAGCATAGACAAGCCACACGCTGTGGCTAATTGTAGAGTCTTCTCTAACGCCGACATTCGAGGTTCGATTCCCGAGGGGTGTACTGACTATGTACGCTACCCGATTCATTTTACCTTCAGATCTCCTTGGTTTGGGACGTATGAAAAATATTAGGTTAACGCAGAATCATGTTACGTTATTTTTAAAATTTTCCTTTCTTAGCACAAGCACAGCTGAGAAGCTTCGATGCATGTACTCCATAACGCGTTAAAAAATAACGCATTTAATCACACTTTCAATTCCAAGCAAACGGAACTTTTGTCAATGCATGATTTCCTGGTACATCCATTACACTGATGCACACATCACAGCTACAAAAATGTTAGAGTCGGAATAAAGCGCTTTCCTACGACTGATCATTTCGACTACCCGAGCGAAGCCTTGATAAAAGCATGGTTTTGTGCACACTGAAAAGCAAGCAAAATTAGATGCATTACAGAAAGCGGACTTTGTGGCTCTTACTGGGGATCATTGGACTTCCGTGACCGTTAGTAATTCTAAATACATCTAATTACAAAATGTTCAATGATCACACTGTTTTAGCCTAATGTACAAAATAATTTTGGCTAATGTTACTCAGAGTTTAAAGAGTAAGCTGGTCAAATTACCTTTTATGTTTCTGACTTATTTTTTAAGAAGAAAAACTGCACTTTATGTTGAAATTTTGGTTATTATTATTTAAAGACAATACTATTCTGAAAATGTACTTAAAGTACTTAAACTACCACTTTATTTTTAAGTCTGCCCAATTTTAACCAGGGATGATATTTTTGTTTCTGTTTTGAATTCAAATGCAGTTTAAAAGCTTTTTTCAGAAATTAAAACAGCTTCAGTTTACAATATTCATGTCCATGTCTATTATTTGATTCTGTCGCCCACTAAAACCGTTTTAAATTAAAAAAAAAAAACATTTGCGATTTGGGGCAAATTTACGTGTCGATTACATACGATTAATCAAGATTAATTCTTACACAGCCTCTAATTAATTGGATTAATTTTTTTAATCGAGTCCCACCCTAATATATATATATATGTAGATATATATATATATCTACATTTGTATATGTTGTATATACAGTATGTATATATGTGTGTGTGTATATATACAGTATGTGTATATATGTATATGTATATATGTATGTGTGTATATATATATATATATATATATATATATATATGCCAGCAACACTCATGACAATGCCAAAACAATTACATTGTCAATCATGTTACGTTATTATTAAAATGTTTCCTTTTCTTTTTACTTCTCCGCTGCCAATCGCAGGTATTTTGCTATATATATATATATATATATATATATATATAATATAAATAGATAGATATGACAACAACACTCATATCAATGACAAAACAATTACATTAACAATCATCTTACGTTATTTTTAAAATGTTTGCTTTTCTTTTTCATAACTTCTTTAACACACTACTTCTCCGCTGCGAAGCGCGGGTATTCTGCTAGTTTTATTATAAAATAACATAGAGTGAAATATCCACATTTTTATTAAGCCATTAGCTGCATTCCTGTGTTAGTAAAATGATTATTGTCTACCTTCCTTTTTCTATTTTTGCCACTGTAAATATAATTTATAGTATTATATTTTAATCAGCATTTGCTTACTAAATTGTCAATGCTTCTTTTCAGTTTAGTTTGACAATAATTCTGGATACATTTTAGTAGTGGGCACTATTCTTTTTCAAAGATTGATGAGTGATCTGCTTAGAGCACCATTTGTCAAAGTCATGAATGCAAGCAGGGTTTAATGATGGGAGAGTCAGACCAGTGACTTATGCAGATGGTCAATGGAGCCCTTGGAAAATTATAATAAATGAGGTGATTATACTTTCCTAGCCATCAACAGTGCAACCAATAATTGCTTTTGGATACTTGAAAAGTGTGTCTTAAACTATTGTTAGCAGTTTAAAATAGCTTTACATATATCCTGAAAGTAACCAATTCATAAATGTGCATAAAATTTATAAAGGAGAATCCGAATACCCTTCACCAAAAGGAGAACCAAGGCAATCTACATAATGTTTAAAAGCTGCAGGATTACTGTCATGTAATAATACATTACTAGCTCCATTTCTTTAGTTCCCCTGCTATTTCTGTTTAGCCCAATGATTATCTCTACAATTCATTGATAGGGCTCTCGGTGCACAAACTTTAAATGAACTTTTGGCTTTTACTATTGCCAGCAGCACATAACTCAGACTGTTTTTAGGATCCCTTTCTTGGTGAAATGTACACCATAGTAATGCATCTTTGATGGTATTTTTTATCCCAAGTTAGTGTGTTCTAGTAGTAATTCTGGGATGTTCACATTCCTAGACTAATAGCAATAGATACATTTAGTTTTTCTTATTCTTATTACTCTTTTGGCAGACTGTCTTTGCTATTTTGCATAGGGGCCCAAACTCCCTGAAAAATATGCTATTTTATCTCAAGCTGTATACTATCCCACAAAAACCCACACTACAAAACAGGTGGCAGAGGATGAGTGCACAAGTATGTTTTTTAAAGAAAAAAGAACATGGCTTAGCTTTGAAAGAGAAAGGTAGCATATCATTATCATCATTAGCATATTATTCCTACTATCCTTGGAACAGTAGGAAAGTCGGCAGGTTTCTTGTCATTAGCTGATTTTTCTTTGTAGTTATTTCAGTTATGCTCATATGCCTTGGTTTGGAAAGAGTCTGGTTGGCTTTATTACTTACAACAGGATTTTGTAGTCTGTACATGTCCTTTACACTATGTTAATCTGTGCATATACTTGCTTTAAACAAACTTACAACAGCCACAGGTAGAAGCATCCACATAATAAATTTCCAGAGGCAAATGTTCGACCAATCACATTATTCCTTCTCAATATTTCAGAAATTGCTAAGTTTATGTTGATGAGCTGAACGTACTATGCTAAATTCAGCAACACAGTATTGAGAGCAGTAGTGTAACATATTAAAAGTAATTTGAAGTAATGAGTAACCTAATGCACCTCTTATCTTATTCAAGGTAAATACTTGTGTTATTATTATTTCAGCAGCATTGGGTGTAAGGCAAGAAGCACATGTACTGGGCCTTTGCATTCAGTCACATGGAAACAAGAAGCAGATCTAGAAGAGTGTGCAGAAAAGAGAATCCATTTACAGAAACCTATAAAAAAGTATCATTTTGACTAAACATATTTATAAAACAAAAGAAATTATCACAGGTGTCATGTTTATTTTCAGATTCATAGTGGCCAATGATGATATTTAACCTTTTTTTGGGTAGTTTAATGACAGTGGAGTGTTTTGACAATGCAGAACTCCATGGACCTCATGTATAATACAGTGCATAAAATTCAGATTCATTAAAGTATGTTTAAGCAAAGTTCCACACACTTCCCCTTTATAAAACCTAATCAATGTGAATTTCTGATGCACATGCATGTGCCTACAGCCCCACCCTGACTCCCAGAATTAAACCTGTTTGAATATGCAAATCAATATAAATAGCCCCTTCTGTTCAGTGTTTTGTTAAAAGATAATGGCAAAACCATGTTAAAAACGAGGATTTCAGTGAATGCAAAATGGAGGTCCTGCTCATTGTAGTGTGGGCAAGGAAAAACATACTATTTGGTGGCTTAAGTAGTGGTATAAACAACAAAAGGAACTTGATGGAGTAGTATGGTGTGGTGAAAGTACTGAGAAGTTCAAATTCAGAGAGTTACACAGTGCTCGAAATAAAAAGGAAGTGGTCACATATCAAAGTTGCCATGAAAAGGCAAGTTGTAGCCCACCTTCTGGGAAATAAAGGTCGACTTTAATCTTTAAAGTTTTTTGTCATTAAAGTAGAATGTCATAAACTTCATCTTATAATCAATGTTTAACTTTTTAGACTTTCTCAAACTCCATTGTAACTAAAGTAGCACATTAAATGCTTTGTATTCTAAGTGTTCCCTGACCCACTTGTTAATTGCTATGTGCTTCTTAAATGGGCTTTCTATCATGCTGACACAAGTGCACGGACAATAATCGCCACACAGAACTCATTACATTCATGTTATTATTGCTCTTTGATCATTTTAGAATACTAATATGTGTATTTGATATCATTTTCATGATAAAATGCATTAAAGCATGTATTAAACATGTGTGGGCACAGTGGTGCAGCGGTAGTGGTGAGCTGGTGCTCCATCAAGGGATCCTTCAATCCATCCATCCATCCATGGTTGCACCATTCCCTGCAAGCATCGAGTGTGAGGCAGGAACAGTCCCTAGATTGGGCACCAGCTCATTGCAGGGGGAATACGAGCACACACATGCACTGGTAGTGTCAATTTAAGCATCACCAAGTCCCCTAACCTGCAATGCTTTGAAAATAAACCAAAGCACGTGGTTTATATTTTTCTGTCATTCCACGTAATACACAAATCCTCTTTCTGTAATGCAAAAGAGGTCCTCTAGAAAAATTATTTTCCAAAATAAAATATGTTGGTGAAACAAGTACTGTATTGGTGTCCCATTCGGAGTTGGTGTCAACCTTGTGCTCTGTGCTCCAGGAACATACTTACACCTTGCAGCACTGAACAGAATGAAGTACTGTATCTTTTTTTACTTTTGAAAAAAAATTACAGCAGAACGCAGCCCGATCAAACAAGAAAAAATAACAGATAAAGCAATATGCTCCAAAATTAATTAAAAAAAACAAAAGAAAAATAATATCGAAATCAGCATTCATTATTCAGTATTTTTGATGGTAGATGGATACAAAGAGGTTACATTTCACCACAACTAATGTGGGTCTGAACTACACCACCTATCTTATATTATGAAGCTAGCATCAGAATACACATTTTCTGTAATTTTTAGTTATGGTCATTATTTACATAATGTTAAAACATTCACAGGGAGTTGTAATCATTAACAAAATGTGCTTATTACTGTTAGCTGTGTAATGTGACACCACTAGCAACTCAGTCATGACAGTCTGACTCCCGAAACTCTCTGCCACTTATTACAACAAAAATCTAATTTGTTTGATTTTTTTGTAGCAAGTTGCAAGTTGTAGATATAGAAAAGTTGTAGAGATGTGCCCCTGAAAGTTAAAAGCCAGTTACTGCTTGATCAGAAGTTCAATTCCTACATCCGCATAAACAGTGAAAAACAATGGTGCCTGCCAGGAGTAAATGAAGTCGAGTGTTTTGGATCATGCAAATAACCAAAGAACTGTGGTCTGCTCCCAATTTTACAGTGCGTCTTCCTCTTTTTTTCTCTCGACACAAATTAGAGCAGAAGCTACAGTTAAGTTGGGGATGTCTTACGTGTTCTCCATGTTGTTTGGTTTGTTTTGTGCAGTTCACCTGTTCATATTTCAATGTGCTCCACATTGATAAGCTGCCAAAAAGAAGGCAGGCTCATGCTACTATCGTGGTGCAATACAAGATTTGGAACCATAATAAAAAATGAAGGAGTTGTGCAGTCAGTTAAAGTGTTTGAATAGAATCCAACTTCTGTTTCAAGCAAGGCTGAATGTTTATTACTGTATTATATCCCTTGAATCTCTCAACAATCTGGTACTGAGACTCATGTACTGTAACTAACCCCAAACAATAAAAAAGACCTCCATTGCACATTACATAGAAAAAAATACCAGCTAAAAAAGAAAGGACAATGCTTTCTAGAAAACTAAAATTAAAAGAATTGAATCAGAAAATAAAAACAATACAAACAGAAATAGTATCTCATCAGAATAAAAAATATACATAAAGTACTTTTCATCATCATATATAAAGGCTCAGTGACTTGAGGGTTAAAAAGTAAATGATCAGAAGTTGAGTGATTACTTTGAACAAGAAAAGATGGAGATTGAAATGCACCTCCTTTTATCGTTCCCTAAAAGAATTATTGATAAAGTACATCCCAGATAAATAGATTCTGTTCAAGATTTATGAACCGTACAGTACATAATAATAATATTATAACAACCAGCATATTGACAATTCTTTTTTTGTTTTATGAAAAACAACAGCTTTAGCAATGATAAAATATGAAAAGCTTGTAGATTCTAGTAAACTTTTCATATACTGTATGCCATAATGAAATTACAATGATTTAGTATTCATTGTAGTAACTCAAGTGTCCAAATTCTGTGAGTGAATCGCATCGGGTCTTATGGTTTTTGTCTTGTAACACATGTGGCTAAGATAGGCACCACCTGTAGTCTTGTTTTAAATGTAATGGGTTTACAGTAACAGTTTAGCTAAATTTAATAAATAAATTATATTTATTACAGTATTAAAGTATATAATATTAAACCTGTTAACTTAATTCTAAAAGTTTTACTGGATTTATTGCTGTTTTTTTTCACTTGTCCACTGTCAATTTTCTTTCACTTTCCATTATACACCTGTGAGTATTTGAAGCTTTCCTTGACCGTATAGGGCACATGCCAGAAATGAACCCTGCATGGGTTATCTGTTTATAACCCACACTTGGCCACACCAGACCAGTTTAGAATTGCTAATTAGTTTAACATGTATATCTTTGGAATGTGCAAGGAGAGCAAGAGTATCCAGTCAAAATGTATGCAGAGTCTCTAAAGGCATCGATTTGATTAGAAACATGTCTCTGAAATTGTGATGCAGTAGTGCTAAACACTGTGTTGCCATGCATATGTGTTCTTTAAAAACATGCACACCCCAAAGAAGGTGGCATTCATTCACATGTTCCAGCATAAAATGGAAAGGGTAATGGAGATAAAAGCATTCTGTTTTTAATGTAACATCTCTTAAAAGATTCCCACTGTGCTGGTTAGGAGAAGTGTCTTATTTAAAAAACATTATGGTAGTGAGTAAAAAACACCTGAAAGTCTTTGCTTTCTTTTTATCTTTAGCATGTGCTTTAATGGCACACAACTGATATTTTTCGCTCCACATTTATTAGAATTTCAGTTGTATGGTGTTTTAGTTTGTCTAACTTATTAATGGACAACCGATAATAAGATTAGCTCATTTATGCTGTGTTGTATGATTCTATTGAACCTCTGGGAAAAACTCCATATTGCATAAATGCATTAGACACTCATCAGCCCACTTTGTAAGCTTGTCAGACAGCTGTCAGATAACTTTAATATGTGTCTGTGGAAGTGTGGATATGGCAATTTTTTATGCCTTAAGGGGAATGGGGGCCAATGCACACCTGGATTGTTAGCACTGCTGTATTTTTGGCCATTTATGCTGAAAACCTTCTCAGTAAAATACCAGACTGCTTTTTTGACTTATCTCTAATTCATATTGTTATATGAGACTACCACAAAATCCTTTGTTTTGTTCCCTTTTGCAATAAATACTTTATTTTAAAGTTAGTAGCTGTACTTTTAAACCAGAAAAACCTTTTACTGAATTCAGCAGACCATTAGGTGACACTCTGTTGCCAGAATCACATTGCACATTTCAGAATCACAGTCCATATAGTACAGTGTACCCAGTCTTGGATATCTAACTTCTGGTAGGGTGGTAGTGAGTAACTTTCTGTATTGGATGAATATTGCTTGTTTCTTCCTTATTGAATGTTAATAGAACCCTTATCATTTTGATTTTAATATTAGTGATCACTAAAAGCACACCAAATTACATTTAGAGCTGCCCTAATTTATTTGTCAAATTCTTTTCATTTTTCCAATATCATTTCTAGATACAGTAGCTGAATGTTCTTATTTCTGAGTTTGCCGATGTTAATTTTTTAGACTGCAAATCAGGAATTATTTATAGAAGAAAGATAGCAATCTGCAACAATGTGGTTCCAAAGATCCTAAGAAAGGTATGTCACTTTAGTATTGTTTATTCTGTCCTGTCACTACTTTCATGTTTTTTTCCCTTTCACCTCTTTTCCAAATTCCTCCCCTTTTTTCCAGTTGACAGAATCTTACCTAAAGGGCTTCATCACATTTATTTCTTTTATGTTTTGGTAATTATTCTGGGTTAGTTAGTGTCCCATTAGCTTATGTTTGGTTTGTTTATGTAAAATGGGATCCAAAAAAAACTCAGAGCAACATGAAAATGTTTTACTTTACACTGTGACATACATAGATTTGCATTAATGTTTTCTGAGACAGAGTTCTTGAAGACAGTTCCTTATCCTGCCATTTGAGACATTTTAGTTGCTTGCTAATGAACTGTATTCCTAATGAACTGGTAGTTTATTTAAACTGTATTAAATTCGCTCACATTTTATTCATGCCACGTCAGATATCCTTGGAATTCCATGAACAAATGATAAGTGCATTCTCCTGATTGTTCTGTCATTTAGCAAGGTTGAGTTTTATGTTCCGACTATAGAACTCCCTCTCACAATATGTGTTATTTATGAAATGTGTCCTATTTTTTCAGATTAATATACTAAATGTTAATGACATTTACATGGAAGAAGAGTCTTGGCTTGATATGAAGCAAAAGATTATGAATATTAAAAGCAGATGTCTAACTTGGACCCAATATGCCTCTTTAAATGAAGTATCATTTTTTAAAGAAAGTGGAGAGAACCCAGACTGGTACGTATTCATGTAACTCATTTTTAATTCGTGTGTCATTCAGGCAGGTACTTTTGACAGCTGGGAAAGACTTTGGATGTTAAAAAGTCAGTCCACAAGCTTAGTCCCCACTGCTGTCTTACTTTGTTATTCTGAAAACTATTTAAAATAAATACGGAAACAATTGTAGTATAGCAACATTAATGTCAAATACTTTATGATGGTCTTCAATACAGGGTGGTCCAGATCTAATTATGCAGATCCAGATCGTCTGGATGACTTTGATTTATGCGGGGACGATTCCAGTTCGGCGCAAAGACGATTCTTCATGTCATCAGTTCGCACATTTCTCGATGGTCCGGGATTTTACGGGTGATTTTCTATGTGATAAACTTAATAAGTTATAGCGTAATGAAAATTGCATAATTAGATCTGGACCACCCTATATATTGTAGTGCTAAAAAAGAAAAAATAACGTTTCTCTGTGTGAGTCATTTTTGCAAAAAGGAGACGCAACACTAAATAGTATTCATAAACATCATATTAAAAATAGAAGAGAGGAATGTGGATGACATCGAAGAGGTAAATAACAAAGGCAACATAGTTTAAAAGGCAAATGTTGCATGATTAACCAATTTATATTTATTATGAAGCTTTTTATAGCACTTTACCTATAATGAGAAGCACTTTGCAAGGCAATTTACACTGTTGCAGTACATAATTTATCAAGTACTTCATTTAACATGAAGTAAATAAGATCTGAGATAAAGAGTAGACAGTACAGAAAAATCTTAAGAATTTATGCATATTTTATCCAGAAACTATTAATTATCCATTGCAGTGTAATCAATATAGCAGCCTGTGAATTGACTCAATTTTTCAGAATTGTGCTCTTCAAATACTAAACAAGGTAGAAAGGGTGCAGGTTATGCAAAATTCAAAAGTGCTTTGCTTTTGCTTCAGTTTGTTATTCATCGTGGTGTGACGTTTTTGTCATTGCACTAGAAAGGGTTTTATAATTGTAGAATATTAAAAGAGCACTCTGACATTTAAGATTTAATAATAAACATTTCAAAATGAACACAATGTGACACAGTAATGAAAAAGACTGCCAGGCAGCCATAGAATATGGTAGAAATGTCAGAATTTCTGAAATGAAAAGGACAATCATGATAAGCAAAACTTGAGGGCTTTTCATTTTTCCTGCTATGTATTTTCTTTGGAAACAAAAAAAAATCTTTGCCCTTTTGGAATATGAATTTGTAGCTTTAAACACTGGGAGGCCAAATTATTCAATGACAGACTTGCTGTTATAAGGAAAAACCTGCTTTGGCATATCTACTTATCTCTTTGCCTTGAAAATAAATTAGGGTGAAGCAATATGCAGTCATGTGCATCCAAACATACAAGAGTGTTTGACAGCCCATGTACAGCTGAATGTTCAAAAGTGTATGTTAATAAAACAAAAGTAACTTGTTAAGGCATAAATAGAAAAAAGATGCAACATGCTGCTTTTTTAAGTGGCTGTGCTATTTATGCCAAGTCTAGTGTTTGTAATTAACAGTTATGTCTGACCATAACAATATTTTACTTTTAATTGTTTTGTACAACAAATAAATAGTTTCAGTATGTCTTTAGAGATCATGGAAACTTTTCTAAAATACTACTGGAGGTTAGGAGCATGCGCTTACATAAAAATAAAATTCATCTCTACCAAACAGCTGTAAGGCAGTAGTGCAACCAGCCGTATCACTATGATCGTCTGATAAATGACTCAATTATTCTTGCTCATGATGTTCTTGTACAGTGTTGATATTACTATTTCAACTTCAGGCAGGATGCTGGATGTCAGTAATTGGTCAATGAATTACTCCATAACAAATGTTATTCTGACAAGTGGAGAATCCAGTTAAGTTTTGCTTTATACAGTATAAAATGTTAAAAAATTTTTCATTATAAGTTCATATGAATATTAAATATTAATCATTTGTATAGAGCACAGTGAAGTTCTCACTTGAATGTCCGGCCAAATTTCAGTATGTCACCTTTCTCCAGAGCCATGATTACTGAGTATTAACTACCGTATAACTTACCTACTCTACCTGAAAAATCTCAGAACAGTATAACAAAAAGCAGACAAATAATGTTATTATTAGATGTTGATATTTCCACCCCAGAACCATTTATGGAATGCGTCTTCTGTGAGGTCCATTAGTAAAGTTAAAGCTATTTGACTGTTTTAATCATATTTACTGTATGAAATAAAGCAGAAAAACATAAAGGTTTGGGGCACCCAAAGCCAAACCCTGTATTAATGAATGAAAGTTAAACTTGTACAAACGGCATTGAGAAAAAAAAATTGTCTTGACAAAAAAGGAAGAGGTGGGTCTAGGTGGGTGGACACTGTAATAATTTGTGTTAAAACTGTCAATTTTCTGGTCTGCAGAGGAAGGAAGAGAAAATGTGTTGGTTTACAATGCTAACACGCGGAGTGGCAGGGAATTACCATCAACAGAGCCCTTAAAAGCAGAAACTTTGACAACCATAAAGAAGAATCTGGATGAGAGACTGGGACAGCTTAGCTATTAGCTAAACAAATGCTCTTGATGGACTGAATTGTCTCCTCTCTGTTATTAAGCTGTCCCCTATGTGCACATGTGTGACATTACTAAAGAAGTATCGTACAGTATAAAACATGATGTAGAATATAGTAAAGTGTGTGTTGTGTTTTACAAGGTTTGAAAAGGAAAGTAAAGCTCTCTGATTACAGGACTTATTGGCTGGTGAATGTAACACTGTGAGAAAGACAGTAATGTGTTTACTGAGGTGCATTATTGCACCTATTTTTTCTGAATCTATTTTGTTGGTAGTACACAGCTCCACAAAAAAGATTACACAGCCCTATTTGTATATGTGCATATTTGTGCTTTTCATGCCCAGTACTTTTATAATCTGAGCGATTGTAATAGCTGTCAGCAAAATAAGAAATATGGGCCAAGTCTTACTTGTCTCCTGTTGCAAATAACAAAAGTAAAAATGTCGTTTATATTTCTTTCTGCTTTTTAGAGAGTAACAGAGAGCATTCACTCCCTCAAAACTATTCAATATTTAATCAGATAGCTTTCATTAATAGACTTCCTAGGGTAATCCGGTCATTCTAATGATGCAGTCTGGCTGTCTTTGTACTGTAGAAATTGATTTTTGATCAATAATCTTCATGAACTCTTTGTCTTTCCTGCCCTCTTTAAAAGACTTCTTGCAGAATGAAGCATTGTACTGCAGAGTGGATTGCTAAAAGGTTTTCTTGTGAACTTTCTCTTCTTATAAGAAAAATCGTTGTACTTCCCATGTGCTTATATTTTTGCTTTCCTGAGACAAACCTAAATTATATTTGTATCCAAAACCTGAAAAGCTGTATATCTGGGCCAGTTTAAATGTTTGGGTGCCTATAACAGTTCAATAACAAGTAACATATTTAGGAATAAGAGATGGTGAATTTATTCTGTTTTTGTAGTGACTTTAAGTAGACAAATCAGTGGAAAGGTAGCAGAAGCAGGAGAATAACCCTACTGCTGTGGAGATTCTGTCTAATGAGAATATTGTTCCACCTTTATGCCATTTTACAATGGCTGACCCTGTGCTCTGACCGCCAAAGGTCATGCAAAAAGACAATTTCCCCTCAGATATTAATAAAGTGCACAGTGTACCACATTTACATAAAATGCAATTCTTTGAATTTTTGTTCCACCTGTAGAGGTCTTGTCCATACATCCTTTCAAATCTTTGAACTTTACCATACTTTACTTCCCATTTGTAAACAAACTGAGGAGTTGTATTGACTGCCATAGGTCTGAAATGGCTTAGATATTAACTCATATCACAGTACGTCTTGTCAGTGTTATTTAATGTGTCAGCAAGATCCAACTGTATCCTGCTTGAATGACAATACTGTACACACAAGAAGCAGGGACACATTCTGATTATACACTGCCTTTGCTTGCCACATCTGTTTATAAAGAAGATCATTTTGTTCTATCACTCATATAGATACACTTTATATCACTCATTTTTCAAATGTGGCCCATCTAAATCCCTTATACCTTCTTTCTTTTTATACTTTATATGTTATTTCCATGTATCAGTTTAGAGTGAATAAAAGTAATATATTGTAATGTAATTATAATCTAAATAAAACAAATATACCTCTCTTGCTACCATAATAATAGAATGTACTCCATATTTAAAAGACAAAGATGTCTGACTGATGCCTGTATTGAGATAGAGCGAGAAAGAAAGAAGAATAACTCATGTTAAAGGCAAAGTTTGTGCTGGGTATAACACATGAGAGTAATGCTGTTTAGAATGCTGTTTGCAATATTTTTTCTGCTGTGCCAGGAGAATATACAGTGATCAACTGCCAAACAGTAATTCTACAGATGTTACTTACTTCGAAGTTTGTCTCTGGGTGAAAATTGTGAACTTTATAGAGAGACCAACGGATGTTCATCTCCCTATAGGCTAGTGGAGACCTATAAGAGGTATTCAGAAATTTAAAAGGGAAAAAATTA